>NC_061090.1:78777810-78795310 GCF_015104395.2 Macrobrachium nipponense | reverse complement strand
ATCACTAAAAATATTTTAAAAATACGACATAAAAAGTGTCGAAAATCATCATAACCTCAAAATTTTTGTTGTAATCTAACCAAAAACTTATTTTTATTAATATACTGTGCTAAGCTTAAAGGATTCTTATCATAGTATGCGTTTTTTAAAAGCGTCGTTAACTCGGAGCGTCGGAAGCGTCAGCATCGTAACCTTGGAACAAGCATCGTAACCCAGGGCGGATTTTTCAATGAATATGTAAGAAAAAGCATCGTAACCTTGGAACGTCGTAAGCCGGAGCCGTCGTAACCCGGGGACCGCCTGTATATATATATATATATATATATATATATATTATATATATATATATAGAGAGAGAGAGAGAGAGAGAGAGAGAGAGAGAGAGAGAGAGAGTAGAGAGAGAGAGAGAGAGAGAGAAAAGTCAGTTTTAATTAACCAAAGTTCATTTGATCTCGGAGATTGCTAGTCCCATCAGCCTTTTCATTAGTAATAATGTTAGCCAATATATTAGTGAAGTTTGCATACATTAAAATTTTTTAATATTAGCATGATTTTTTATGTTTTTTACAGTCTAAATATGCAACTCAAGACTCCCATGGCTTTTGTTTAACCGGAGTACGTGTCTTCCATCCAATAGAAAGTCAGCTCACTCTTGATCTTCGTCCTGATTCTTGCAAGCAGTTTACAACCAATGAGGTCTTTAATGGTTGGTGATTTTATGGCAGCTTCAAACATTGTTTTACAGCAGTTTTGTATTAACAGGCAGTGTTTAGTCAAGTTACAATGATTATATTTTTCAAGTTTAGTTTAAGGTACTGAAGTATTGAACATGTTATACTCTTTATGAATTTTGTATTGTAACATTGGTTAGTAGGGTTCTTATTTCTTTATTATTTTCTTCCCTCATATCTCCAAACCTTGGAATCATTTGGTTGTGGGAAGTATATTCACAACAGAGCTGCATACAGATGGAATATATTAAAAAGGTGTTGTTTTCTTTTCAGCCTTGGAAGTATTTATTCAACAGAGTTTCCCATTTAGTAAACAGTTATGTGAGTCTCTGATTGAAGGCCTCCAAAGTGTTAAAAACTGGATTCTGGAGCAACGGAGCTATAAGATTCGAAGAGGTTCCATTCTCATTCTGTATGATGCCAAGGACATTTCAGATGAATCTCCACCAGCTTCATTGGCAACATCTTTCATAAATGGGAAAGATGATCAAAAACAAAAGCCTGAGCAGTTGAAAGTTAAGGTGAAAATGATAGACTTTGCTCATGTATTTCAGGCATTTGGTGAGCAAGATAATAATTATCTTGTTGGTTTGAATAAACTGATAGATTTTTTCAGTAAATTCAAGTAGCAGAACTAAGATAAGATTTACTGGTGTTTACATATTCACACTTTAATCATAGGAGAGCTTTCAATGAAAACATATTTGATATGCTTATGAGGCCAGTTTTGTATCGTTTATAGTAGAAGTTCATACATTTTGAGTACAAGGTCTAACTGTTATGAGTTTATATAGTATATGCTGAATGGAAGTACGTAATGTATTTATAATTTTGAAGGTGTGGATATTTAGCAGTACTACTGTATTATACTGATATGTACTTTGTAATTGTTGGAAGTTTATAATAAACAGTATTAAATAAGATTGACACTCTTAAATACAAAGCAGAACCAAAGATAACCTTTTGACTTATGAATTATGATATTAGAATATCACTTTGGCCAGAATTTTAAGAAGAGTGTTATGAAGAATGATTACCACTGAGTTGTTAATTAATACCAAAGATCTAACTCTGTAATTATAAAGATTTTTACTGTGAGCTGAATAGGGAAACTGGTGCTTTACCTTGCGCTCTATAGTTATACATATTCACTTTGCATATTGCATAATAATAAATACATCTTAGTTTGTATAACTGTCAAGTGTTCCTTTGGGGGGGCGGCATTTTTATCTCTATTGGCCAGTCTTGTTAAGGAAAGCAGTTTTGCCTTCCTGTTGTCATATATAATTTAAGGTTTTGTGGAATTTGATTCTATAGATTTAGTTTCTTTGGCTATATTGTTCTGTTTAGTAACACAGAGGGGTTGTGTCATTTCATGCGGTGTAAAATGGTACAATGTAAGTAATCTTAATGCAAGAGTCACCATAAGCTATTTAACTTTTTTGATAATGCCAAAGTATTCTTATGTTATTATTTTTATAGTTTATAGAGTCCTGTAATGTGTTTGTGAGGGATTACAGGGCAAAGGTATTTGACTTGGCTCATGATAAAGATAATCAGAGCTGCATGTAACATTCTCGGTTTTTAGTGCAGTATTTTTTTTGTACAGTATAGTATAATGATAACAGGATTTTTGATAGTCAGTAGCTAATGGTAATGATGAAAGTTTTGTGATGACTACTTAACAGACCAAACAAGGATATTTGGTACTGTTTATAAGTGTAATTCAGAATATTATGTCCATAGTAAGTTGTTAAAGATTGTTGTGAAATTTTCAACCAAAGGAATGCAGTTAATGTGCATGAATGTGATATGTAACTTTTTAAGAAACTAAAATGCTGGATGAATACATTGTGCTTAAGGAAACTGGAGCTTCTTGTGATTTGTCATGCATTAGTGCTTACAGTGCATCACTATATTATTGGAACGTGTTGTTGCCAGATTAGATGTGGCCTATTACTGGTAGGGCAGTGCATGTAAATAACTTTCTAGTATAGTACTTAGTCATGATATGAAAACAAGTTACCATTGTCAGGTTAGATATAGTTGATGCCTGGTATAGCTCTTCATGGAAGAACCCTATCCATGTGGTTGTAACCTGAAAGAATTAATTTTTTAGGTAATGATAATTAACTGCATGATTTCCATGTTTCTAAGGATGTGAAATAGGTGGCATTGACCTGTTTGTTATTTTATTTGTTCTTTTTGAAGTTTGTTGTGTATTGTGAAATCTGAAAGTATTTACTACTGGTATAATGGTCTGGGTAGAATATTATCCATTTATCTCAAATTCTGGAAAGCTAGAGAACTAATTAGAAACCAATTTTGTATATTCCCCAAAATTTCTATAAGTATGCTAAACTTTCATAATGCTATGATATGCCCATCACTTCAGTAAGTAATGAAGACATTGTTTGTAAGACAACACTAAATGTTTTTTGTAGACAGTTTTTCTTGACATGTTTTGCTCAAACCCTGAAATAGATTCTGTAACATTTACACTTGTGCTATTGAATGTTGTGTAACACATCTTAATATTTTTGGTAAAGAATTGATGGGTGTGGTGTGTGATGAATAATTTTTTTTAAAGACTCATGGTAGGTCATATACTTATTGCACATCACTAGGTGAGGTGATGTTTGAAGTTACAAGGGATATAGAATAAACTGTAGAATATAAGCTGAATGCATAGAAATTACTAAAGTGTTGTAAACATTCAGTGAAGATATGTAAAGTCCAAATAGAGTTAAAATTGGGTAATATATATATATATATATATATATATATATATATATATATATATATATATATATATATAGATAGATAGATAGATAGATAGGATGTAACATTCAAGTACTACAGTATTAATTTTTTTATGTACAAACCCATTACATACTTTACCTTATTCTGAATGAGGATAATGGGGCAGTGAATTCAAATGATAGCTTTAGACTACTAAGTTACAATTCTGGATTATTGGTCTTGCCCAAATGGTTGTTTTAAATGAATAGAGATAAAGTTAAAGTAGGCCAGATAGGGAGCAGATGGAAAGTGAAATGTTAGAAAGTTATACAGACGGGGCTGAAGATAAGACCCTGGGAAGAACCCTCAGTACATCCTGCAGTTTACGCTGCAAAGTACGTGTAGGTGGTACACTCCTTTGCCGTTACACATCAGCTGTCCAGATTATTATGTATTCCATTTTATGGTGAGGCTTTAATTTATAATTCTTGGAGTCTCCTGGAATGAAAATGTTATGTGCCTCTACTTTTTCTGTTAATGTCATCTTTATTGTAAAGGATTTCAACTAAATCTGTGAGGAAAATTTCTAGACTCAAGCGAATGACTGAAGGTGTTGCTTCTAAGGGGAGCAGAATTGGATTCTGGACAAGCAAAGATTTCTAGTTCATAGTGAATGACTTAAAAGACCAAGTGCATTGTATCTTGGGTCTGAAAGGACATTTTCATGTAGTATGATTGAAGATTACTGCTGAATAATGATAATTTGACTAAATAATGATTACTTGACTATTTGCAAAAGCCAGACTTTAAAGGTATGCACTGAGAAATACTGTGGTAGTATTTCCTTTCACCTATAGAGCAACATAGTGAGCCGCATTACTTGAGGTTCTTTGCAGCGTCCCTTCAGCCCCTAGTTGCAACTCCTTGCATTCCTTTAACTGTACCTCCATTCACATTCTCTTTCCTCCATCTGACTTTCTACCCTCTCTAACACTTGTCTCATAGTGCAACTGCTTTGAGGTTTTCCTCCTGTTACACCTTTCATAGTTCTCAGCTCTTAGCCTTTGTCAGCCTTTGTCTTAAATAATATATTCTATTCCTTTGGAGCAAATATTCATTCTTATACTTTCATAGTACATCTTGATTCATCAAACAGGAATTATCTGCTGTGATTCATAGTTTTTTCTAAAAAAAATCTGTTGTGTGCTGATGCTTCATATTCTTATGATGAAATTTTATACTCGGCAGTATTTGTGGCTCTTCATTTTTTCCCAGTCTTTTTACACAAACAGTAATATTCTTGTTAAGATTCAGCTAATTTATTTGAACCTTTTGGGTGTTCCTGTATTTTACATGTATTTATTTGTGATTAACATAATAGATTAATGCAGTGCAGCACGTACATTGTACTGTACAGTATTCTTGCTGTCTCTTTTATCTTATAGTGTTATCTTTTCCTTTTTTGTAACCTAGTTTCATTTATCTGTGTGAAGACATTTCGTTTATTTATATCCCAATTTGAATATCAGCCACTTTGAGATAAAATACTAAGGAAGGATCATGTCTATTTTTGTAATTATTGGAGAAATACTCGTGCGTGAGCCCACAGACTTGACTCAGGGCATATAGCATTCCTTTAGGTCTGTGAAAATGTAGATATACAATAGTGTTTGTTTTTCTTTGGTTTCACTATTTATTTAGAAATAATTTATGTAAGACTCTTCTTTAATGTTTCTGATATGTGAATTTACTTAAATACAGCTCTTGATTATGATTATAGTTTTATTGTCCATTTTCAAAGCCTGGTTTATGATGTAAATTTTTGTCAGTTGGTGGGTGGAGGCGTTGGTAGGTAAGATACAATTGGTCAACTGCAGAATTATTGCTCATGAAAATCTCTTGCTAGTACGTAACCTTTGATGCAGACATTCATGAATGAAATTCTGATTATTCCTGGTATATTGTAAGATCTGAAAGTAGGCTACCTTCAAAAAGGCACATACGTTCTAACTTCGGATTTCTGTAATTTTAAATTCCTATTTGGACAATTTTTTTTACTTGAGAATAGGTCATGTGAGTTTTTGTGAGTTTTCCATTTGAAGGCCTTACCTGCATGAACCATATCGATTGTTTGGTTTTGGAGGCATTAATTATTCGTTCAGTGAGAAAAGATTATCATTCAGGGCATACAAATTGTTTAAGTAAAATGTTATTGACCATGTAAAAGAAGTGGAGTTAAATTTGTGTCTGCTAAAATATAGAAACAGTAGATGATAATGGGAAAATGTGAAAATGGTTTTATTAAAACAATAAAAGGAGATAAAGTGAATTTCCGTTTCAGCGCTGGATGACCTCATAGGTCCCTGTGCTTGGCCTTTGGCCTAAATTCTATGTTTACATAAACCATTTTAAATTGAAATGTTCCTTTTGATTATAGTTTGCATTTCAATATCCCCAGCTGAATTTATAGCCAGCTGTGTAAATGTCTAATACAAGACTACTTTTATACTGCTGTGTGATAACATGATATTGTGTTATTATAGGTATACTGATCTCATAGTGGTGCACTATGGCATTACTTAATAAAGGATGTTAACAGTGTCCCTATCTACACCCGCACCCACGATTTGTCCTCATGGACGCCCGCAGCATATTTTCTAAGAGAGGGCAAATATGTATTATATATATTATATATGTATATATATATCACAAATTCTTGGTAATTTGTATTTTTCCTAGCGATACCTCGAACCATTCCATAGGAGATTCCCGGATGTCGATCCGGGTCCAACCAGAAAAACCTTCTAGAGTTGGCCTCTCTTCCCCCTTGGGAGCTGCCCCCCAGGCCAGACCTAAGAAGCCCCACTTCGAGAGGTTCCACAGGAACATTCCAGCCCTCTCCCTTCACGGCTGGAGACTATCGAGCGTCTGTTAAATAGGAGAGGGTTTTCTGGGAGGGTGGCTTCTCACATGTCCAGTTACTTGAGGGAATCCTCCTCTAACATCTACCAGGCAAAGTGGAAGGTTTTTGGGGCCTGGTGTAGAAAGCGGAACCTGGAGCCTCTCCGAGCGAAGATCCCAGACATCGCAGAATTCTTGACCTACCTGAGGTTGGACAAGGGCCTGTCAATTCCGGCAGTCAAAGGAGCCAGGTCCGCATTGAGCCAGGTCTTCTCCCTGAAAGGGCTGGATCTGGGGAGCTCGAAGCCTCTGTCCTTGCTCATAAGGAGCTTTGAGCAGAAGTGTCCTCCCAGCGCTGGCTTGGTTCCCCGCTGGGATGTTGCAATAGTTTTAGACTCCCTGAGGAAGCCCCCGTTCGAGCCGCTCAAGGACATCCTGGATAGGGAGCTGACCCTCAAGACAGTGTTTCTGCTAGCCCTGGCCTCCACGAAGAGGGTGGGGGAGCTCCACGGCCTGTCGTATGTAGTGACCCACACGAGGGGATGGAAGGAACTCTCATTCAGGTTTGTCCCCTCCTTCGTGGCTAAGAATCAGAACCCCTCGGGCTCGGATCTCAGGTTCGTGGAGTTTTCCATCCCTGCCCTCCCGAAATCGGACGAGCCTAAGGATCTCCTCCTTTGTCCGGTGAGGGCAGTTCGGAAGTACATGGAAAGAACAGCCCGATTCAGGCCGGAGGTAAAGAACCTCTTCGTCACCACGGGAAGGGTGAAGAAGGCAGCCTCGAAAAACACCATCTCCTTTTGGCTGAGAGAAACCATCCGGAGAGCCTACGAGAAGGGGGGCCTTTCCCCTCCAGAGGGAGCCAGGCCCCATGACATCAGGGGAATTGGGGTGTCCCTTTCATTCTCAAAGAACATGGCAGTGGATCAGGTCCTGAGGGCAGGAGTCTGGAATAGGCAGTAGACATTCACAGCCCACTATCTAAAAGACTGCACGAGAAGGTCGCTCGATGCCTTTGAGATTGGCCCCGTGGTGGCAGGCCAGCAACAGGTCTAGGTCCCCTCTCCAATCTTCTTGGAGTGGACAGGCCGGTGTGTATTGAGTGTAGTATGTGAGTGTGTGTGGCTTTTCCTCAGATCCCCCCTAATCCTTATCCTTGTTATCCCTGGGCCTTTGGTTGGAGCGAGGAATCCAGGATACTCAGGTAAGATACACAGGAGTGCGTATGGTTCTCAGTACAAACCACAGTTTTACATGTCAAGGTTTGGTTATACCCGCACCAGGCTTGCTTTGCACCCCTCCGAACCAACCACCCACGATAACGGGGCTGGGTTGAGTTCTAAGGGGAGCAGTCGCCCCTCCTCTGACCTATCACCTTTGGGGGCCGTTCCCTCCCCTAACCTTCGCCCTCCTCCTAAAGAGTAAGTCTCCTATGGAATGGTTCGAGGGAAGTATCTCACATCAGAACAAATCATAAATTCTTGGTAATTTGTATTTTTCCTAGCGATACTTACCTCGAACCATGGAAGTAAACTCCCTCCCTTCCAGCCCCTCTGAAGCTTAGGGGAGACACCTCGGAGTTGAGTAAGAAGGACTGACTATAGGTCATTAGGATGGCGTGGTCTTCGACCCCTGGGGGCATAGGCCTGACCTGGGTGCGGCATATAACCAGAATTTTCTGTTCGGACCCGGATCGACATCCGGGAATCTCCTATGGAATGGTTCGAGGTAAGTATCGCTAGGAAAAATACAATTACCAAGAATTGTGATATATATATATATATATATATATATATATATATATATATATATATATATATATATATATATATATATATATATATATATTTATATATATATATATGAATGATTATCACATCACCATGATTCATATAAATTACTTTAGTTACAAATGTCCTTCAATGTCTAATTAGCTCTACCTCGGAATCAATATGTTTTTATATATGTAAACTGGAGGAGGATCTTTTAGTTGGTAATAATTTCGTCCTCTCGTGGGTTCAACCCACAAGAAGACGAAATTATTATCAACTAAAAAACAAAAATTCCCTTCGGATTGCATGTATATAAATATGTTAAAAACGAGGTAGAGCGAATTAGATATTAAAGGACATTTGTAGCTAGAATAACTATATATATATATATTATATATATAATATATATATATATATAGTATTATATATATAAAATAAAAGGAGCCCATAAAAACACCAAAATGTAGAGAGAAAAGTACTATATTTCAGAGACTGCTGTCTCTCTCTTCAGGTATATGAATGAGAAAAGTTTACAGAAAAGGTGGTATTTATACCAAGAGATCCGTCCACAAGTAAGCCAATTTAGGTCACCCCCGCTGATAATCTTCCTTTAATCTTCTTAAGCGTTGGTTGAATGAAAACTTCGTCGACGACATCTGAAATCCACGCGCCTTTTGAGATGTTCGTTACCTGCTTCTCTTTTATTAAGGCCGATTCCATCATTTGACTCTTGTACCGGCAGTTGCTGCTATAAATTACACGTGACAAATTCCAGTTTATTCTATGGTTATGTTCATTTATATGGTTGAAAATAGCCGAGTTCTGTTGTCCATACCTAACTGACCGTTTGTGTTGTATTAATCTCTGGGGAAGTGATTTACCTGTAAATCCGATGTAAGATTGGTCACAGTCCTGGCATGGGATCTCATAGACCCCAGAGTCCTTGGAAGATGTCTTTTGTTGGACGTTAATCAGGGATTTGGCTAAGGTGTTTGGGTAGGTAAATGCAAAAGGGTTGGATTTCCCAAGGGTGTGGGTTACTCTCTTAATCGTCTCCAGGTGAGGAATTTTTATTTTATTGTTGGGTGTGTCTCTGGTCTTGTCTTTAGGGGGTCGGTAGAAAATTATGTTTGCTTTTTTAATTGCTTTCTCAATTATATGGTCAGGATACTTTAAAGACGAAAGTTGCTTGCGAATTAGTTCAAATTCTTTTTCCAGGAAATATGGGGAACAAATTCGTAAGGCTCTTAAGAATAGGTTGCTGGCTACACTTATCTTGATAGTAATGTCGTGATAGCTAAAGTAGTGAATATATGAAAGTGAGAACGTTGGTTTTCTGTATATGGTAAATTTGTATTCTTTCGTGTCTCTGATTATTAAAACATCAAGAAAAGGAATTTTGTTGTCTGTTTCCCATTCAACTTTAAATTTGATGCTGGGCACTAATGCATTTAATTTTGAGGGGAATTCATTAAAATTACCCCACCTATTATCCCAAAATATTAGGATATCATCCACGTATCTCATCCACAGCATGTTTTAGGGTTTTATTGCATTTATTACTGTAGTTTCAAAGTATTCCATGTACAGATTGGCTAAAACAGAGCTTAAAGGACTACCCATACTACACCCGAATTTTTCTTGTAGAATGATTCCCCGAATGAAAATACGTCATTAGAAGCACATAATTCAACTAACTATTATTTTGTCAAGCGCCAATGGGAAATGATCTGAATAGGGGGATAATTTTTCCCTTAAAAACTGAAGAAAGTCCTGTACTGGTACTTTTGTGAATAGGGAGTCTACGTCAAGGCTTAAAAGTTTTATGTTGTGAAGTGGTATATGTGCTTCTCTGAATTTGTGACAAAAATCTTCCGAATGCTTAATGTGACTGGGAGAAAAAGTGCCCAAAAAAGGAGAAATGAGGCCAGCTAACCATTTAGAAATTTTGTAATTGAAAGCTCCGGCGCATGAAACGATGGGTCTGAATGGAAGATTGTCTTTGTGAGTTTTGGGAAGGCCATAAAAGTAGGGTAATTTAGGATTAATTACTTTAAATTTCTCTAATAGTTCAATACTCTTTTTGTCTTGGCCAATTAATCTTACTTTCCGAAAAAATTCTGTGGGAACGTTTTGGAGGGGATTTTTCGTCAGTTTTTCGTATGTGTTTGTGTCGCTAAGGAGCTGGTCGATTTTGTCGAGGTAGAAGTCTTTGTCCATTATTACGATTTTGCCGTCTTTGTCGGATCTACTTATTATAACATCTAACTTTTTTAGCGAGTGGATGGCTATCATGAATCTGCGGGAACAGGATATTTCTTATGAAGGTCAGTTAAAGCATTTAGTAACACTCCTTTTAAACATATCTCTTCACGGCTGTAGTTTTTGTCAGATATGAATTTATCAAAAGCCACTATGAAGTCTAGGTTGTTTTTGCGGTCTGGCATAAGAGCAAAGGATAAGCAACTTTCGTCTTTAAAGTATCCTGACCATATAATTGAGAAAGCAATTCAAAAAGCAAACATAATTTTCTACCGACCCCCTAAAGACAAGACCAGAGACACACCCAACAATAAAATAAAAATTCCTCGCCTTTTGCATTTACCTACCCAAACACCTTAGCCAAATCCCTGATTAACGTCCAACAAAAGACATCTTCCAAGGACTCTGGGGTCTATGAGATCCCATGCCAGGACTGTGACCAATCTTACATCGGATTTACAGGTAAATCACTTCCCCAGAGATTAATACAACACAAACGGTCAGTTAGGTATGGACAACAGAACTCGACTATTTTCAACCATATAAATGAACATAACCATAGAATAAACTAGAATTTGTCACATGTAATTTATAGCAGCAACTGCCGGTACAAGAGTCAAATGATGGAATCGGCCTTAATAAAAGAGAAGCAGGTAATGAACATCTCAAAAGGCGCGTGGATTTCAGATGTCGTCGACGAAGTTTTCATTCAACCAACGCTTAAGAAGATTAAAGGAAGATTATCAGCGGGGGTGACCTAAATTGGCTTAACTTGTGGAACTGATCTCTTGGTATAAATACCAACCTTTTTTCTGTAACCTTTTCTCATTCATATACCTGAAGAAGAGAACAGCGTCTCTGAAATATAGTACTTTTCTCTCTACATTTTGGTGTTTTTATGGGCTCCTTTTATTAGATGGAATTCTGTTGTTACAGAACATTTTTTTACCTGCCATAGAGGATTATATATATATATAATATATTATATATATATTATATAATATAATATATTATATATATACTATGCAATTGAACTGCGATGCCAATAATATAAGTGAAGCAAGATGCAATAAAGAAAAAGTACAATCTTACGTTAACTTTTTTCAATAGCTCCATATATTGTTGACTTTTAATTAAAATATTTCTGGAAAGAACAATCCAGTTACGTACTGTATACAAATATACAATAATAATGATACCTTTAATTTACCTAAACTGAAAGAATATATTGTGAAATGGAATAAAGACAGAGATGTAGTCAAATGTAATAGATGTAATATATAATTTTTTTTTCCAGGATTTCAGGAGGGGCAATTGCCCCCTCTTGCCCCTTTATGCGGACGCCCGCGTTTGTCCTTTTACTATATGTTATTCCAGCTCCGTTTTCTGTCACTTCTTGATTACGTTAATGATCAGTTGTGTCACAACAAGCCACTGTCACATCTAAAAAAAAATAAATCAATGGATAAAGTTAGTAAAGAATTTTTTTGTTTTTGTTTTTATGAAAAATTCGTGGTTAACAAATTTGTGGTCTTGGCGGGTGGGGGTTTGTATAGGTAACGATGGTAAGTGGTTGGTGTAAGTAAAGACAGTGTTGTCGGGATGGGAGAATCCATGTCGGTTTGGTTACTGTGGTAGAGATAGATTACTTAGGCTATACATGTTGATACATTTCAGCCTGTTGTTTGTTGTTGTTTTGGAATTAGTGCCCTGTACTGAAGTCTAATAAGGTGAGTTTTTGGTTGTTTGTACTCTTCGTGTTATTTTGAACTTAAGCTATCTTACCTACCTAGTAGTAGGCTAGGCAGTTTTGATTAGCCTAGCTACTAGCTACTAGGCTATACTCTGTTTTTTTCCATCTGTCCATCCGCCTGTGGTGTTTTTGTATGGTAACACTGCGTCCCAGGCTTTAGATAGTTAGGTATGTTACTATGTGTAAGTTTTAGGTAAATAAAAGGATACCTGGGTATACATTTGCAACTGAAAAGTGTTTGTTCCGATACGTATACAAACCCTCGGTCCTTTAACAATAGGAAGGTAACTAGCGGCAGCTGGACGGTCGTAGCTTCGAACAAGGGGAGAACGGTAGTTAACTGCTTGTCCGATCGTGCGCGCGCCCGCAGCGCGCCGAGAGGTGAAGAATCACTTTTGCTTTCGGCCGCGGGTGTGAAGGACGTGTTCGTCATCGCTCTCTGCCCGCTTCATCGTCGTATGCTTTGTTTATATTGTGTTTTCTACTAATGGTTTGGCTTGAAAATGAAACTGTAAGTACACACTGTTTTTCATTTTCATTACTTAATTATGAATCAACATGGAGCTATCGCCGTAGAGACGGCGATTTCCGCTCTTTTCATGAATTGAACCTTGAATTATGTCTCGGTGCCGAGGGCGGGCGCACTCACGCCGAGTCATGTAATTTTGGGCGAAAGTGTGTAATTGAAAGATGTAAGTACTCTTTTTCATTATATTTTTTGCCCTGTGCGTTCGTTGCCGAGAGCTTGATTGCGCTCGGCAAGAGCCTCTTATTTTGTTATGAATAGAATGCAATGAAAGTGGATTCGCAATGCAGTTTTCTTTTCATTTTCATTTATTAATTGCATCAAATTTAATTTGGATCAATTTCCGCTCTTACCCGGGAATTAATCCTTACGATTTATTGCTGTGAAAGTGAAAATAGCAGTGCAGTATTGTTCATTTTCATATATATTTATGATAGCATCATATTATTATGGATCAAGTTTCCGCTCTTACCGGGAATTGATTTTTCCCTCTTTAAGTTCTATGAAGTGAATCGCAAGTGCAGTATTCTGTTTCATTTTCATATTACTTTTCACTGCTGTGCGGGGGTGGTAGGGGAAGCGAAGGTCTGCCAGGAAGTCGTCGGAAAGCTCTCCCGCGACTCCCTTCTTGGTATCCGATTCTTCGGCTTCTTTCTGCCCCCCCGCTCAGCTTCCTCGTATTTTGTTTTTGGGGTCTTCCTTCCGTTCGGGTGGGGGCATGTCTCCCCCCCCCGTGCGTGAGGGAACCCCTCTTACTAATCTGTCTGTGCTACCGCAGGTGCTACATCCGTGGGAGACGACCTTGGACAGGTATGGACCACTGCGGCTGCAGGGCGTGCCTAGCATCCACGATCTGCTGCAGAGTCTAGCGAGGTCTGGGCGGTGACCTTGGAGTGGTCTCCACTACAACCTTCACGGCCGCTTATGCTGCTTCCCCCCGCTGGTCTACACTCCCCATGCTGTGTCGGTGACTGCCGTCTGCCGCTTCTAGGGCCGGTCGCCGCCGTACCGAGGAGGGGTATGCCGCCGCCGCCTTGTGTTTTCTTCGTGTTGCCTGCCCCAGACTTCCGCTGTTCCAGCAGCTCGCCCCTGGACCGGCCGCCAGTACCACGCTGGCTGCCGATGATTCTACCGCGGCTGGCTGGGCTGCCTGCCGTACCTGTCGCTGATGTGGTTCCCGCTACTGGCTTGGCTGTCCCTTCTGTGTTTACCGCTGCCCCGCTGTTCCTGCCGCTCCTGAGCTGGTTGCTGTTCCTGTCGCTCCTGGTTCCTGCGCCTGTCCATGCTGGTCCTGCCCATGGTGTGTCTTCCCCAGTCCAGGTCCTTCCGGACAGTGCAGTCGGGCCGTGTTGCTTCGGCAATAGGCCCGACTCTGGCCTGGATGGAGGACCTGACGACTGTCCTGCGTGAGCTGACGAAGAAGAGGAAGGTGTCATCTTCGTCTGTTGCTGCCTCTTCCCCTTCGACTTCTAAGGCCCATAAGCCGAAGAAGAAGAAGGCTGCCTCCCCCCCCCCCCCCCTAAGAAGTCTCCTTCGGGAACTTCTAAGGGCCCGTCCCACCTCGGTGGGACGGGGGTCCTTCTGCTGGTCCTCCTGCTCCTTCGGGAGCGGGGCCCGTCTCCCCTTCCGTAAGGAAGAGATAGACGGGGACCAGAGGAGTATCGGTTAGCTCTGGTACTTCTTCCTCGCCTGGTGCTAGCGGCGATGCCGCTACGCCAGGTTCCGGCTCGGTCTCCTCGTTCGCGGGGTAGGGAGATCCCGAGTGTACGCTCTCCCTGCGGAGACCGTGCAGCCAAAGTTTCGGCGCCAGAGTTCGCTCGGCGCCAAGACCACGGCACGGAGCAGAAGGCTGGCGAGAACCGCTCAGGTGACTCTCGCCAGGCCAGCGGCCGCTCTCGCAGCGACCAGCTGGTAACCGGGTTTTGTTTCCCCCTAAGAAGACTCCTTCGGGAACTTCGAAGGGCTCGTCACATTCCGGTGTGACGGGGGGGTTCTTCTGCTGGTCCTCCTGTTCCTTCGGGAACGGGGCCCGTCGTCTCCCCCTTCTGAAGAAGAAGAAGAAGACGGGGACCAAGGGTGTGCTGGCTACCGCTGGTACACCCTCGCCTGGTCTTGGCAGCTCTGCTGCTAAGCCAGGTACCGGCTCGGTTTTCTCGTCCGCGAGAAGTTCCGAGTGTACGACTCTCCTTCGGGTGACCGTGCAGCCAAAGTTAAGACGCCTGAGTTCGCTCAGCGTCATGACCGAGGCACGGAGCAGAAGACTGTCGAGAGCCGCTCAGGTGACTCTCGCCAGGCCAGCGGCCGCTCTCGCAGCGACCAGCCCGGTACCTACCGATCGGGTGGACGTGACGG
This sequence comes from Macrobrachium nipponense, assembly GCF_015104395.2. Lineage (NCBI taxonomy): Eukaryota > Metazoa > Arthropoda > Malacostraca > Decapoda > Palaemonidae > Macrobrachium > Macrobrachium nipponense. The sequence goes on along the minus strand of NC_061090.1, from coordinate 78,780,271 downwards.
TTTCTGACCGGCCACGGGTTGAGGCTGGGAAGAGGTCCCCCAGGTCCCCTCGACCGACGGTACCAGCCTCGGCTGGTACCAGCGGTTTGACGTGCCGCGAGACGCTCACCGTCTCACGGCGAAAGCGAGCTCTGCAGGTCACCTGACCGCCGCTCCCACAGGGACCAGGCGGATACGGTGACCAGCAGCAGCTCGTCTGACGCACGGACCGGGGTCGACGTGCTCAGTCGAGCCGCTCGCCACAGGTGAGCGGCACGGCCAGGCCTGCAGATCGATCCCCACCGCGGGTTGGTGATCGGCTGCAGCCCCCCACGACGTACGCTGGTCCTGCCAGCGAGCGGGGGGGGAGCGTCAGGTCTGTCTCTCCACTACCTTCAACTTCCTCGGGCTACACCGGGAAGAGCGAGGTACTAGGAGTGATCGTGAGAGGTGCGCCGCTCACGATCCCGTCACGACGCCGCACGTGCCACGTATGGTCCTTAGGACCAACCAGGACGTACGCGCAAGTGATTGGAGGCGACCGTCAGGGGGAGAGTGGGAGCGTCAGTTCTGTCTCTTCCGATACCTTCAACTTCCTCGGCATACGCCAGGAAGAGCTAGGTATATAGGAGTGATCGTGAGAGATGCGCCGCTCACGATCCCGTCACGACGCCGCACGTGCCAGGTTGGTCTTAGGACCAACCAGGACGTACGCGCAAGTGATTGGAGGCAACCGTCAGGGATCTGTTGCTGGTCCTTCTTCTGAAGGAGGAGGGTCCTGGGGAGCTGCTCTTGTTGGAGGGACTGGACGGTCCTACTCCTCAAGACGCTGTAACTTCCGAGATTCAGAGTAACTTTACCCAGGTTATTGCACTGATTCGTCAGCACAACGACCGGGGGGAAGGATCGCCGCTCCCACCAGCAGAGCCCATGTCTCTGCTCGAGTCGTTTTGGGGCCCGAGAGGAACCCAAACCGACGGTGGGTATGCCGCGATCGGAGCTTACCGATTCTGTCTTGAACCAGAGTCTCTCGTCTCCGGACAAGAAGGCTCTCTCAGTTCTGGCCGGTCGATCAAGCTACTTCCACCTCCTCTACTGCGACAGCGGCGTTTCTACGTGTCTTCGGACACCGTATTTAAATACTCCTTCGGTCCTCCTGAGAGGTTTCGACCTCGACGAGGACTGGAATGAGTCGGAGGACGGTATCGGCTCTCTCCCTGTCAGGTGTCGATCAGCCCCACCCAGACGACGTTCACAGTGGCGCAGACCCTTACCTACAGTGAGAGTTCGTAACCCTCCTCGGGAAAAACGTTTTCTCCTGACGATACGTTTTCCCAGACTCTGAGAGGCCATCGCCGCAAGGCGATGGCTGCTCCTACTCTTCTCCAACTGCTAGTTCCACTGGGAAGGCGAGCGAGTATCCAATTCCTCCCCCATTCCCTCTCTCCTTACGGCTACGAGGGAAAGGGGAAGGATCCTACAGAGATTTCTCGTGTAGGATCCCACGTTGGGGACTGCGCTACCAGGGGGGACCTTCGGGTCCTACCTGACGTAAGCCCCCGGTCGTTGAGGAGGGATCCTGCCCCATTCTCGATTTCTACGGGAATCGAGAGGACCACCAGCCGATATCGTTTGACGAATTCGGTGGGGGTTTCGCAGACTGCTTAGAATTCTACGGAATTTCTAGCGCATTCAGAGTGTTTTAGAGTTTCTTACGATCTCCAAACACTTAGGCGAGACCACGGTCCAAAGTGAGCGAGACGAGAATCCCCGATATGTTACACAGATAATCGGGAAACCTCGCCTATGCTCGAATTCCTGGAATTTCTAGCATTAGGAAGAAGACTGCTGCTGAAAGAAGACTATCTCACAGTAGGCGACCAACCTGGAATAGAGAAGAACGGACCGGGAATATCCAGTTTTGGCTGGAACTATCGTCTTAGTATTCTGTTCACCATTGAAGCTTTCCTTCGAGGAAGACTTCTCCTTCACTCTCTTTAATAGAGAACGAAGGTGGTCGATCTCCAATCCTTATTTTGTTTTCTTGAAGGAAAGAATTTAGGATGGAGATCGTTGTTCAGAATCCTACAAATATACTACGTATATTAACCTCGCGACATGATTCTGCTAAGCAGTTGAATGGTCCGAGGGTAGGCGCATATCCTGGTTATTCTACGGATTGCGACTTTAGACGAAAAGTATTTCTAATTGAACTGCAAACCCGGGTTGCCTGCAACCTCCCAGGAGTCCAGTTTCAATTTTATATACTTATGGTATTGTCACAACAACACCATTTTAGCTTTTATATTTACCGAAATTCGTTTCGCTTAAATATAATTGCTCGAGCATATCTTTTTTATGCTCGGTGGTTCTAGCGAACGACATTCCTTCGTGGAAAGGATTACTTGGCAACTCAGGATGACGAGTCAGCGACAGCTACTGCGTATTGAATTGCCCGCATTTCAGTCAGTATCAGCTGCCG
>NC_061090.1:78704231-78777310 GCF_015104395.2 Macrobrachium nipponense | reverse complement strand
CAATCTACAAAGAAAAGTAGACCTGCAGTTAAGACACAGAAGAAGTGGCTCGGACTCCAGTGGTGCCCTTTCGTGGAGCCCTTCAACTCGATCAACTTCGGAGAGAAGACCCTTCGACAAGCGAGGGAGGTCTTCCTTCGCTCTTTTAAAAAGAGCAAATAGCAGCCATGTCCTCCAAGCACAAGGTAGGGGCCAGACTTCAATACTTCTGGATGCCTGGTCCGTAAGAGAAGCAGATCCCTGGACTCTGTCTGTCCTACAGAAGGGTACATCATTCCCTTCGTAGACAGACCTCCGTTTGGCAACATCTCCAAAGGATTTGTCGACGAGTTACAAGGACCCTGGACTGACGAGACTCTCCTTCAGACGGTGGTGTCGATGAGGGACAAGAATGCAATAGAGCTAGTGCAAGATCCTTCTCCCGGGGTTTTACAACCGCCTTTTCTTGGTTCCAAAGGCTTCGGGGATGGAGACCCGTCCTAGATGTAAGCGTCCTGAACAGGTACGTGGAGAAAAAGAAGTTCTCTCCATGAGACTCAGCTTCAGTTCTGTCTTCCCTACTCAGGGAGATTGGATGGTATCCCTGGACCTTCAGGATGCTTACTTTTCATGTTCCGATTCACCCATCGTCAAGAAAATATCTAAGATTTTTGTGTTCAAGGACAAATCTTCCATTCAGGGCCTTGTGCTTCGGCCTATCGACCGCCCCTCAGGTATTTACGTATCTGATGCGGAACGTGGCAAATGGATTCATTTAGAAGGGATACACATCTCAAATGTATCTCGACGATTGGCTAATCCGGGCCAAGTCAGAGAAACGGTGTTGGAGGAGCTACAGTCTACTTTGAACCTAGCAAAGACGTTAGGATTACTCGTGAACCTCGAGAAATCGCAGATGATCCCCAGTCAGAACTTAGTCTATTTGGGGATTTGGATGGATTCTCGGGGTTTTCGGGCTTTTCCGTCCCAGGAAAGGATTGCTCGGGGATTACAAAAAATCTCGAGCTTCCTAGAGAAGAACGGAGTTCGGTGAGGGAGTGGTTAAGTCTTCTGGGAACCCTTTCCTCACTAGAACAGTTCATTTCGCTAGGAAGACTCCACCTTCGCCCTCTTCAATTCTTCTTAAGAAGAATTTGAGTTGGAAGAACGGACAGCTTTCGGGACACACTTTCAGTATTCCTCTGGAAGTAAAGAATCATCTGAAGTGGTGGATTTTTCCCTTAGAAAAGAACGAGGGCTTGTCTCTAGAAGTTCGGAACCCAAACCTAATCTTGTTCTCAGACGCTTCAGAGAAGGGAGGGGGAGCGACTCTAGGGACAAAAGAAATATCAGGGCAATGGAGGAAGGATCAGCTAGACTGCCATATAAACTCCAAAGAACTTTATGCCGTTCTTCTAGCTCTAAAAGCCTTCGAGACACAGGTGTTAGGTCAAGTGTACAGGTCAACTCGGAAACATCACAGCGTTGGCCTATATCAAGAAACAAGAACACTCTCTTTCTCTGTTCCATATAACAAAAGAGCGTTGTATTGGGCAAAAGAAAAGAAAGTGACTCTTCTCACAAGATTCGTGAAAGTGAGAGAAGAAACATCAGAGCAGACAGGCTAAGCAGGTTAAAACCAAGTTCTCCCCACAGAATGGACCCTTCACATTCAGGTGTGTCAAGCTCTGTGGTCCCTGGTGGGGCAGTCCACATATAGACCTATTCGCCACCTACCTATCCAGAAGGATAGAGAACTTTTGCTCCTTAGTGGAAGACCCGAGAGCGATAGCGGTGGACGCCATGCTACTGGACTGGTCAGGCTAGATGCTACGCCTTCCCCCCTTCAAAATGTTAGGAGTGGTGTTAAGAAAGTTTGCGGCATCAAGAGGGACGAGACTAACACTCATCGCTCCCTTTTGGACCGTCTCAAGATTGGTTCAGAGGTACAGGAATGGACAGTGGACTTCCCAAGATCTCTTAACACCAGAGATCTCTCACACAGAGAGACTCTCAAACAACCCATTTCGAGAGGTACCATCAAAACCTCCCCGCTCTCGCTCTTACTGCCTTTCGACTATCGAAAGACTTGTCAGAGCGAGAGGCTTTCAAGCAAAGCTTCAAAAGCAATGCTAGAGCCCGGAGATCTTCAACTATTCGGGTCTACCAATCAAAAATGGGTATGTATTTAGAAGATGGTGTAAGAAGAATAAACTGTCCTCTTTCCGATACCTCTGTGACAACATAGCTGATTTCTTGATTTTCCTTAGGGAAGAATCAAAATTATCAGTTTCTACCATTAAAGGTTATCGAAGTATGCTTTCGGCCGTATTTCGAAACAGAGGGTTTGAGAATTGCAGAAGATAAAGACCTCACGATCTTATTAGATCTTTGAAACCTCAAAACCTTTTCTCCTCGCACTCCGAACTGGAACCTAGATGTAGTTTTGAGATTTCTATCATCTAGTAGATTTGAACCTCCTCTCAACGCGTCGTTTTAGAGATCTAACGAGAAAATGTATTTTCTTGTTGTCGTTAGCGACTGCGAAGAGAATTAGTGAAATACACGCTCTAGATTCTCGAGTAGGATTAAGAGTGATGCGGCAATTTGTTCTTTCCAGACTCTGTTTCTGGCCAAGAACGAGAACCCCTCTAAACCCTGGCCAAAGAGTTTTGAAGTTAAAGGACTTTCAGATCTAGTAGGAGAGGAATTAGAAAGATCTTTATGTCCGGTTAGAGCTTTGAAGTTCTATTTAAAGAAGAAGAATGAACTAAAACGGATGTAAACAAAGCCTGTGGTGCGCAGTTAGGGATCCTAGTAGACCCATGTCAAAAAATGCATTAGCATTCTTTGTGAGGAGCATTATTACGGATGCTCATAATGACTGCACTGAAGACTCTTTCAGGACTCTCCGAGTGAAGGCTCATGAGGTTAGAGCGGTAGCCACTTCATTAGCATTTCAGAAGAACAATGTCTTTTAAAAGACATTGTGGATGCGACTTACTGGAGATGTAATTCAGTGTTCGCATCGCACTATCTCAAGACGTTAAAGTAACATATGAAAAGTGTTTTCTCTCTGGGTCCTTTTGTATCAGCCGATCAGTGCTGGGGCTGGGAGCACATAACGATCCTTAGAAAAAGTTTGTATTTGTTCAAAATTTTGATAGTACATAGATCTACCTTGTGAGACGAGTTGTTGGTTTTTTCTGCTGATTAGTATGCTTGCTGGCGCACGGACGTCCGAGCTTGGATCAGTGGGGGGAATCAAGAGACGTCTTACTGAATAGATTGTACAAACATTTTTTTTTTTTTTAATTTTATTTTTATTTTTTTTTTGTACTTTACTGTAACGAATGTTTTTGTGTTTCGAGTTGTTTGGGTCGTTTGCAAGAGGTAGGGGATAACTTCTTGCAATCTTAGAACTAACATGGATAGGTTGAGGTGATCGGGATCGATGTTGTGCTCCTTGTATAAGTCTTGTCAAGTAAGTGGATAAGCACCATTGACGTAGTCCTTCCAGGATCTACCAAGTAAGCGGGTAAGACCCCTTTGGCAGAACCACAAGAACTCTTAGCCATAGATCAATATCTCGCTGAGGCTCTTGAGACTGTCTAGACTCCTGGATTGTATTCATGAAGTCTTCAGTCTAAACAGGTAGGAACCAAGGTTTTAGTTTTTTTTATTTATTACCTACAACGATAGTTGTGATTCCTGTTTGATTCTATATTTAGCTGTCTCTTTCCCACCTCCAATGTGTGGAATCAGCTAGTATATATCTGACAGGTAAGTTAAATGTATAAAAATGATATTGTTATGATACAATAAAGTTTTATACATACATACCTGGGCAGATATATACAAAATATACCCACCCTACCACCCTCAGGAGACAGGCGGTTATAGAAAAATATGATAGAAACATGGGGATGGTTCCTAGTCCTGCCACCAGCGGCAGGTAAGTAGATCACCTGACCTACAGGTAGCGTGTGCGCGAATTCGGGAATTTCTGTCGGACAACGAGTCAAATAGCTAAGTATATATCTGCCAGGTAAGTATGTATAAAACTTTATTGTATCATAACAATATCATATTTATAAACTAAAATCTTACTAATTCACTTTAGTATTTTCTTTAATGAATTTATATTATTGCTGTTTACAATAATACGTATTGATATTTGAAAATTAGTAAATCATCATCCAAAAAACATACATCTCTGTAAGAGTGAGAGAGAGATTATCATAGTATTTGTAAAATTCTTTCACATATGATTTTTGTAATTACAGTTGTTGCTATTATTATTATTATTATTATTATTATTATTATTATTATTATTATTATTATTATTATTATTATTACTTTAGAGTAGTATATGAAGGTAGGAGACCCTCTCTTAAACATGTTTTGTTAAAGATGATGGCAGCATCAGTGGAATTGCATCAGTGGAATTGATTTTATATATGGTCTTTTCAATTCTTCTTATTACTCTCTTCTCATCAGGGCTGATATTTGCTAATAGCTGGCCGATGTTCATGTCTCGGTTAAAGAAATGTTTTCTAAATGTAATAATTTATTGATTGATAACAAAAGTGGTTAACAAATCTTAGTCTAAGGGCGTAACGGAATTCCAACGTTTCCAACCGTATCATCGGTTCATTTTCAAGGAAAGGTGAGTGTGAACTGATTGGAATTTGGTCGTTCGGCGGTATTTATTGTGTCCCAGGTGCTCTGTCTGATGAGCGCTGCGTTTTCATTGGCTGAATAGAGGATTAAGTCCCTGACTCAAGCCGTCTTGCAGAAGGTTGGAAGCTCGCACTGCTCTTCGCGTGCGGACGCTGGAGGATGGGAGCGTAGTATTGGGCAGGAGCACCTGATCGGTCTGTTCGATCGGCTCTATGGTGTCGGCGGGCGGCGCCCTACGCGCCACCGTCGGGAGGAATGAAGTCTCTTGAGTGGTGTTGAGGCTGGGTCTCTCCTTCCCGATGTGTAGGGCCTCTAAGAGGCGGAGATGACGGTGGTCTGCCGCCTTATCGATGATACCGATATTAGGAATAATGTCCTTCCGAGTAATCCTGGTGTTGTGGACGTTTTTTGCATGGTTACGAATGGCGCCTTCCTGAGCGTGGCAGGATATCCTCTTGGAAAATCGCATCGTTGTCATACCAATGTAGGTGCCGGGGCATTCCCGGGCAGGGCATTTGTATTGGTAGACAACGTTAGTTTTCTTGAGATGCCCCGGCGCCTACATTGGATCCAGACAGGCGCGAGACAGCAGCCAGGCGTGAGACGCCAGCCAGGTGCGAAGAGTCAGCCAGGCGCAAGGCGCCAGTCAGGCGCGAGGCGCCAGCCAGGCGCGAGGAGCCAGCCAGGCGCGAGGCGCCAGCCAGGCGTGAAACGCCAGCCAGACGCGAGACGTCAACCAGGCGCGAGGCGCCAACTCGACTTAAGAGAGACTCTGTTCATTCGCGTAGTCCTTCTCCTAGTAGGAGTTTGTCTCCCACAGAGAGAGAGGTTTGGGAAGATCCTCCCGAATTTAAGGCGGATTCTCCTCCCGGTATGGACGACCATTCGGAAGTCGAGGCTCGTGGTAGAGAGGGTTTCTCGAACTATAAAGTTCTGACAGCCCTTCTTTTGCAAGAGTATGGGGATTCATTGACTTCTGCTGCTCCTCCTTCTCCTCGATCGCTATTTTCGAGTTCGATTGTGCCTAAGTCTTCATCGGTTCTGAAGATGAGGAAAAACCCCCCCCAACCCACCTTTTACCATCTCTATGAAGAGGGCTCTCCAGTCTCTTACCAACTGGATGATTACGAAGAAGGATCTTGTCAGAACTACCTTCTGTATGCCCCCGGCGAGACTTTCTGGCAAAAGAGGTGTGTGGTACCGAACTGGGGAGAACATGGGCCTTTCTCTCCCAGCCTCGGCTGAAGCTGATTTTTCGACTTTAGTTGATGCCTCACGTAGACATGGGTTGAACTCAGCTCGTGTGACTTGGAGTATTTCTGAGATAGATCATCTCCTCAAGGGACTCTTCCATATTTCCTGGACTGGTCCCTTGGGGTGATGTCCAAGAAAGCCCATGACTCGGAAGGTCTAGACCCTGAAGTCATGCTTTGTATCTTGTCATGCATTGACAAGGCAGTGCAAGACGGCTCGGGAGAAGTCTCCTCCCTCTTTGGAGCGGGACTCCTGAAGAAAAGGATTGTATTCAGTGCCTTCCTAACCAAGGCTGTTTCCTACTCACAGAGAGCAGCCCTGGTTTACGCTCCCATGTCGGACTTTTTGTTTCCTTCTCAGTTAGTGAAAGACATTTCTCGCTCACTAACTGAGAAGGCGACGCAAGATCTTCTCCTTCAGTCTTCAAGGAAGAAGAGACCGCCAGTTGTGGTTGAGAAGAAAGGACCTAGTGCATCGATTCAGCCCTTTCGAGGAGGCCCTCCCTCCAGAGCTCCCTCAAAAAGGAGAGGCCCTGAGAGGAGAGGTAGACCTGCTTTCCGTCCCTTAAGAAAGGGAAATGAGACAGCGAACCTCCAAACACCAGTAGGTCCAGGCTACTTCGGATTTGCAGAGGCCTGGACTCTCATAAACTCGGACGCCTCTTCGATGCGGTAAATCAGGAAGGAATATCTTATCCCCTTCCAGGACAGTCCTCCCTAACGACTATTCCGCGGGAACTGTCAGCCAGATACAGGGACCCTGTTACTGAGGATACTCTTCGTCTGATGGTGGATCAAATGTGGGACAAAAGAGCAATAGAATTAGTACTGGATCAAAAACTCCCCCGGGGTTTTACAATCGTCTTTTTCTGGTTGCAAAAGCCTCGGGGGGCTGGAGACCAGTACTAGACGTCAGCGCTCTAAACAAGTTTGTTCAGAAGGAGAAGTTCTCTATGGAGACTTCGGCCTCAGTCCTTGCGGCTTTGCGACAAGGAGATTGGATGGTGTCTCTGGATCTCCAGGATGCTTATTTTCACGTCCCAATTCACCCTTCTTCGAAGAAGTACCTCCGTTTCATGACGGGGGAAAGGATCTTCAGTTCAGGGCCTTGTGTTTCGGCCTGTCCACAGCTCCTCAGGTCTTTCACAACCTGATGAAGAATGTGGCGAGGTTTCTTCACCTCAAAGGCGTAAATATCTCTCTGTATCTGGACGACTGGCTCATCAGGGCCAGATCAGAGAGACAGTGTTTGGAGGACCTTACTTTGACCCTAAACTTGATAAAGTCGTTGGGACTACTCGTGAACCTCGAGAAGTCGCAGCTGATCCCCAGACAGAACTTAGTCTATCTGGGGATTCAGATGGATTCTCGGGGTTTTCGAGTATTTCCTTCGCAAGAGAGACTCGCGAGAGGCTTGGAGAAAGTCTCTCTCTTCTTAGGGAAAGAACGTACTTCGGCGAGGGAATGGTTAAGCCTTCTAGGGACCCTTTCTTCGCTCGAACAGTTCTTTCCTCTAGGAAGACTTCATCTTCGTCCTCTTCAGTTCTTCCTAAGGAGATCATGGAATTGGAAGACGGGACTTCTCTCCGACAGTTTTTTTTCTCCTTCCAGTGGGAAATGAAACCCCACTTGGAATGGTGGTTGTCCCCTTTGAAAGAGAACAAGGGAATCTCTCTGGAGGTTCCGAACCCAAGCCGAGTGTTGTATTCCGACGCATCGGAGAAGGGTTGGGGAGCAATGCTAGGAGCGAGAGAAGTGTCAGGCACCTGGAAGGCAGCTCAGGTGTCCTGGCACATAAATTGCAAAGAACTTTTAGCAGTACACTTTGCTCTAAAGTTCTTCGAACCGTTTGTGACGAACAGTGTAGTCCAAGTGAACGTGGACAACACTACCGCTCTTTCCTACATTCGGAAACAAGGAGGGACACACTCCTTTTTCCTTTACGAAATAGCAAGAGATCTGCTACTTTGGACCTCCCAGAGGAACATCTCCCTCCTAACGAGATTTGTTCAGGGAACAAGGAATGTCAGGGCAGACAGGCTGAGCAGGAGAAGCCAGGTCCTTCACACAGAGTGGACCCTCCACTCAGAAGTGTGTCAGAGTCTTTGGTCTCTTTGGGGCACTCCTCATGTGGACCTGTTAGCCACATTCCTATCCAAAAGACTGGAAGTCTTTTGCTCATTGGTGGAAGACCCAAGAGCTCTCGTTGTCGACGCCTTCCTGCTAGATTGGTCTCATGTAGACATTTACGCTTTTCCCCCTTTCAAGATTCTGGGACAAGTACTGAAAAAGTTCGTAGCGTCGAACGGAACAAGAATGACCCTGATAGCCCCCTTTTGGCCAGCACAGGATTGGTTCACAGAGGTAGGGGAGTGGACAGTAGACTTACCCAGATCCCTTCCAAGAAGGATGGATCTTCTCAGACAGCCACACTTCGAGAGGTATCATCAAAACCTCCCCGCTCTCGCTCTGACTGCCTTTCGACTATCGAAAGACTTGTCAGAGCAAGAGGGTTTTCTCGCAAGGCTGCAAGTGCTATCGCTAGAGCCCGCAGAGCTTCCACTAGACGAGTCTATCAGTCTAAGTGGGAGGATTTTAGAAGGTGGTGTAAGTCGAAGAAGTTGTCCTCCTCCAGTACCTCTGTGACCGAAATCGCTGATTTCCTTTTGTTCCTGAGAGAGGAATCTCACTTGTCTGTATCTACAATAAAAGGATACAGAAGCATGCTGTCGGCAGTCTTCAGAAATAGAGGCCTAGAGCTTGCTGATAATAAAGATCTACACGATCTTATAAGATCTTTTGAGACTACAAAGTCTAGAGAACCAGCTCCTCCTAGCTGGAACCTTGATGTGGTCCTCAAGTTCCTTTCATCTGAGAGATTCGAGCCTCCTCATTTAGCTTCGTTTAGAGATTTAACAAGGAAATGCTTGTTTCTCTTATCACTGGCTACAGCTCGTTTAGAACACTATTTCTAGCCAAAAACGAAAACCCCTCGAATCTCTGGCCCAAGAGATTCGAGGTTAAAGGCTTATCAAGTCTCGTTGGTAGAGAAGCAGAAAGGTCTCTTTGCCCTATGTCAAAGAATGCGCTAGCTTTCTTTGTAAGAAACGTCATTACAGATGCTCACAAGATCTGTCCTGACGACTCTTTTCGACTCTTGAGAGTGAAAGCTCATGAGGTAAGAGCAGTGGCGACGTCTCTCGCTTTTCAGAAGAATATGTCGCTGAAGAAAATCCTTGAAACGACATATTGGAGGTGCAACTCGGTATTTGCATCTCACTACCTGAAAGACGTTCGCGTGACCTACGAGAAATGTTTTTCTCTGGGTCCATTTGTGTCTGCGGATACGATATTGGGTACGGGAGCTAACACCAATCCTTAACTTTGTACATACCTTCTACTAGATATGTTCTAGATTTTCTGCTGACAAAGAGGGCTCGATGCTGCACAGGCGGGCAGTCACTGTTGTTCAGTAAGGAACTCTTGTGATATCTTTTTGAAGGAGTATGGTAAAAAAAAATTTTTTTTTTGTAATTTTATGTATGTGTGCGTATTGTGTTTTCGAGTTATGGTTGTTGTAATGAGTTTGGGGATAACTCAGAACAATCTTTTCTACTAACATGGTGGTTAGGATCAGGTGGTCGGGATTGGTTGTGTGCTCCTTCATAAGGTGTATTGTCATAGAAGTGGTTCAGTACCCATTGACAAAGTCCTTTTAGGCTCTGCCGAGTAAGCGGATCATACCCCATCGGCAGACCCACAAGAACTCTTGGCCATAGATCACATATCTCGCTAAAGTTTCTTGAGGTGATGCAGACTCCCGGGCAACAGCCACGAAGTCTACCACCTATCAGGTAGGAACCAAGGTTTTTCTTTTATACCTACAACATATGTTGTTTACCTGTCTATTCCATATTAGCTGTCTCTGACCCTCCACCAAAGGGTGCCAATCATGTAAGTATATATCTGACAGGTAAGTTGATTGTATGAAAATGATATTGTTATGATACAATAAAGTTTCATACATACTTACCTGGCAGATATATACTTAGCTAAGACTCCGTCGTCCCCGACAGAAATTCAATTTTCGCGCCACTCGCTACAGGTAGGTCAGGTGATCTACCGGCCTGCCCTGGGTGGCAGGACTAGGAACCATTCCTGTTTTCTATCATATTTTCTCTCTTCCACCTGTCTCCTGCAGGGAGGCTGGGTGGGCCATTAATCGTATATATCTGCCAGGTAAGTATGTATGAAACTTTATTGTATCATAACAATATCATTTTTAGGCCATCATCGGTCTTGGAGACGAGGACGTCGAGAAAGGGGAGCTGGCCTTCGTTGCTGAATTTGACGGTATAATTCAGCAAACTGCACTGCTGGAACATGCGCCGGACAGCTTCAACCTCTTCCTCATCCTCAGCTTGTACAAAGATATCGTTGATGTACCTTGCGTATTTTCGGGGTTTTCTAATATTAGAGAAAACTATCTCTTCCACAGCAAGAGAAGCCCTCATTGAATACGACACAGGAAGTGCTCTTCCTCCCCACCAACTTAAGGAGACCTGTGTGTATAAATAATATAAGTAATACCAGACCGAGCGACAACCCCGATCAAAGAATACCAGATGCGACTAGCAGCCCAGTAGCCAATGACATAGCGAGCCGTCGTGACACAATGCCCAGGGAAGCCTTGCCCGAGCCTCTATGGTCTGCTAGGCTGCAACTTCGCGACCTTCAACGACGAGAAGCGTCTTGAAGAAAACTTCCTTCAACCAATGGCGGGAGCGCATTGCGCCACCGGCCAATGAAAACGCAGCTAGCGGTTGACACCCTGCTGACCTGCTCCGATCCACTGCCGTGATCATGCTTGGATGATATCGAGAGAAACGTTGGCTACTAGATTAACTTATATTTTGACCTATTTGTTCATTTACAGTGACAAATAAATAAATTTGTAACCATTATCCCTGAAATTGACTCCTCCTGATGAGTAACCCTCTTACGCCCGAGCGGTAAATAAAAAATTGTCTCCCGTGTGCCGGAGGGGTTTCGGAGTGAGCGCGGAAGCGGAAAAAATATTTTTTCAAAAAATCACAGCGCGCTTAGTTTTCAAGATTAATAGTTCATTTTTAGCTCCTTTTTTTTCATTGCCTGAAGTTTAGTATGCAACCATCAGAAATGAAAAAAATTATCATTATCATATATAAATAATGCGATATATGATAGCGCAAAAACGAAATTTCATATATAATTGTATTCAAATCGCGCTGTGCGCAAAACGGTTAAAGGTAACAAGTTACTTTTTTTTTCGTTGTAATGTACACTAAATTGCAATAATTTTGGTATATAACACATTGTAAAACAATAAAAGCAACACAGAGAAAATATTATCACAAAATAATGCATGAATTTGTAACGCTCTCGGACGTAAACAATAAATTTATTTTTTTCAAAAATGTCACCATTAAATCTTAAATATTTTGTCCTAGAGACTTCCAATTTCCTTTCAAAATGAAAGACAAAAATGATTGTATATTACTATACTGTAAGAGTATTAGCTTACAATTGCAGTTTTCGACCATATCTGACGAGTTGAAGTTGACCGAATGTCGAATTTTTTTATATATATATTTTTTATATGCAATTATTTCGGAAATAAGAAAAGCTACAACCTTCAAATATTTTTCGTTTTATTCTACATGAAATTGCGCACATTTTCATATGTAAAAATCTATGAAATGCCTAATATGAAATGGAGCAAATATTCCGAGAATGGAACATACGCATTTCGGAGATTTGTGGCGGAGAATCCGCGCGCGGAGGGAAGGAAAGATTTTTTTTTAAATTCACCATAAATCTAAATATTTTGCTAGAGACTTCGAATTTGTTTCAAGATGAAGATAAATGACTGAATATTACTAGACTGTAAGAGTTTTAGCTTACAATTGCGTTTTTCAACCATTTCAGTAGAGTCAAAGTTGACCGAACGTGGTTTTTTTTCTATTATCGTGATTTATATGCAAATATTTCAAAAAGATGAGAAAAGCTACAACCTTCCAATTCAATAATTTTTTGTTGTATTCTACATGAAATTGCGCACATTTTCATATATAAAACTTTATGTAACGGCTAATTTAAAATTGTGCAAACATTACCACAATCGCACGTATGATTTTTTCGGAAGAGTTACCGCGCGGACGTAAAGAAAATGTTATTTTTTTTCATAAATTCACCATAAATGGAAATATTGTGCAAGAGACTTCCAGTTTGTTGCAAAATGAAGGTAAATGCTTGAATATTACTAGAATATAAGCGTTTTAGCTTACAATTGCGTTTTTCGACCATTTTGGTAGAGTCAAAGTTGAAAGAAGGTTGAAATTTTGGCAATTATCGTTTTTTATATGAAAATATCTCAAAACTGATAAAAGCTACAACCATGCGTTGTTTTTAGTTGTATTGTGCATGAAATTGCGCACATTTCCATATATAAAACTTTATATAACGGCTAATTTTAAAATGGTGCAAACATTACCACAATCGCATGTATGATTTTTTTCGGAAGAGTTACCGCGCGGACGTAAGGAAAAAGTTTTTTCATAAATTCACCATAAATCGAAATATTGTGCTAGAGACTTCCAATTAGTTGCAAAATTAAGGTAAATGATTGAATATTACTAGAATATAAGCGTTTTAGCTTACAATTGCGTTTTTCGACCATTTCTTTAGAGTCAAAGTTGACCAAAGGTTGAAATTTTGGCAATTATCGTTATTTATATGAAAATATCTCAAAACTGATAAAAGCTACAATCATGAGTATTTTATTGTTGTATTCTACATAAAAATGCGCACATTTTCATATATAATACTTCATGTAACAGCTAATTTACAATGGTACAAAAATTATTTCAAAGTGACAAAATAATTTCTGAGATGTGTCACAGATACTTTTTAGTGCGGCAAGAAAGAAATTCGCGCTTGCGCGCCTGCGTAACGATTGTAAACAAAACAACACCTTGATCCGTAAACTCCCAGCATCCCCCAAGGCACGTGATTCAAAAGTTTTAGGCTGGTAGGCCTATAAGTATTTTTCCGCGAATTTTAAAAATAACTTGTAAGTCGACGTAAAATACGTCCAGTCGGCACACGGGAGACAAAAAATGTTGACGTAAAATACGTCCAGTCGGTGTAAGAGGGGTAATATCGGTGCAATACTCACCAGTTGTAATAGCAGAGAGAAAGCTATTATTAGAAAAATAGAGAAGACTATTTACAAGTTGAATGCAGCTGATGCAGCAATATCTTTCAATAAGACTTGTTTGAAAGAGGGTCTCCTTCCAATATATTATTATTATTATTATCATATGAAAATATTAATAAACATATTATACATACATGTACCATAAAAATCTCTCATCTCAGTAAAAGAGAGAGAGAGAGAGAGAGAGAGAGAGAGAGAGAGAAAGATGACCTGGAGTTCGAAAAAACTAAAATCTTACTAATTCACAGTAGTATTTTCTTTATTGAAGTGATTGCTCTTTACATTAATATTAATATTTGAAAATTAGTAAATCATTCATCATACAAAAAGCATACATCTCTGTAAGAGAGAGAGAGAGAGAGAGAATTATTAGTTATTATGTGATATCATTTAATCTTATTAAACTTACTAATACAGTATTGATCAATATTAATATTTTAGAATTAGTAAATCATTTTTGTATCATAAAAATGTATTTAGGCATGTAAATAACATCAAAATACACTAATTAGTGATTATTTATTGTTGGAAAATCCCGTGAATAGGCGAATTCACTGCAAATAATGGGTAGATATGGTCCAGAGAAAAATCCGCTAATCAGTGAGTCCGCAAATCTGGAGAATGCGAATACGGGGGCCCACTGTACATAAGAAAATATTATTATATTTTAAGCAAAATGGAATTTCCATTTTAAAATTTTTTTTAGCAGTGGTCCAAAGAAAACGTGTAATTATATATATATATATATATATATATATATATATATATATATATATATATGTATATACATATATATATATATATGTATATACTATATATATATATATATATATATATATATATATATATATATATATATATATATATATATATATATATATGTATATACATATATATATAGTATATATGTATATATATATATATATATATATATATATATATATATATATATATATAATATATATATACTTATACATATGTCACTTTTTCTTTGTTCCACTGCTAACAATTTCTTAAAAAATGCAAATACCATTTTAATTAACACACAATTTTTTTCTAACGTTCTGGGAGGTTTTGAAGCCATTTCGGGAGATGGGAGAATTTCGAGAATACGGGAGAATCCCTGCGAATCCGGGAAGGTGGTCAAGCCTAGTTATAATTCATGGAGGTTTGAGTAGACTTTGTTCAAGCTTGCCAGTATTTATTGGTATCCTCCATGAGTGGCATTCCAATTATGTTACATCAAGTAAGTGCACCTAGGCATAAACACAGTAATGACAGCATAGTCTTTTAAACATTCACAATATATCATGACACCTCCCATTTTCTTAGGAAGTTAAATATCAAGCAACACATCACTTCATGAAATAAGTCATACTTTTTATTGGAAGAGTAAAGTCCACAGTAGTATACCTAGTATATGTAATATATTGCTAAATGCAGGTAGCTTTCACCGACTGGATCAGTTGGCCTCCTCAGTCTGATCAAGTTGGCAAAAGCTACCTGTATTTAGCAAATAATACATAAATACGACTGTGGACTTCATTTTTCCATTTAAAGATCACAAGAAAGTGATGATACCAAATAATACTCTGTATTGTAATGACATTCAGGATAAATCAGGCTAATGAACTCGGTTCTTTGTACTGTATTAAAATCATATTCTAACACTCATATTGTAATTCCATTCAGGAGAACTCTCACAATATAAACTTGTTCTTTACAGCACATTATATTGTATTGAAACCCTATACAACAAACTCAAGTCAATACAGTACAGTACTTAAGGTGGGGTGGCATCGACTGTTGTCAGGAAATCGTTGAGGTCCATGGTTCATTCATTGGGGATTGCGATTGTTTGGTAGGGTAATTTTATAAGTAGGACCTCTCTCACAAGGTCCAGCATAGTCTCTTGGCTGCCTACTGTGGCGGGGATTGTAACTAGCCGCTGTTGTTGCTTGTAGACGTGCGACAGCCACTGGTCTCCTATCACTGTCCATACATTGTCATGGCATTTCCTAGCTCTAAGGGCAGGCAGCATGCTGAAGGACAACATTAGTTGGACCTTCAGCATTTTGTAGATGACGGTTGTCTTTTGGTCGGTGAGCCATTCTGCAATCTGCTTGAAGACATTATCTGGCAGGAACTTGAGGAGGGCGTCAGCTGTGTGGGATGAAGAGATCTTCTTAGACCTGAAGATAGCCTCTGCTCTGAAGAACCATGCCTCGTGGTTGTGGGTTGTGAAGGGCAGTAAGAACATATTTGTTGCTGCAGTATTGTCACTGGGTATGCTGGTGGTGGCAGCATTGGTCATTGTTGGTGTTACCAGTATAAAGAGGCGGCAAGTAAGAGACAGGTTCAAGGTACTATTTGATTTATTGACAAAAATCTCTTGACAGATCAAGAACTCTTGCAAGCAGAAAGTTAGAATTTGACGTTAGAGGAAAACAGAAGGACGTCTATGTAGAGTCAGGTGTGTTTTCTCGTACGTAAAGATTGGTTAACAATTCTGTAGTGTACAAATTAGGAAGAGGTTTCAAATATGTATGGTTAGAAAGCTTGCAATGCTTTACATACATTAGGTTTCAAAAAAGGGATTTTGACGTAGGAAAAATCTATTTCCGGGCGAGGAAGCCATGTCGCCCAGTGAAATAGGTTCCTTTAGCGCTATTTCTAAGGTAAAATATTGCTAAAATACCAGAGAACTGCTAAATTGGACATGCCAGAATATTCTGACTCGCTCACCCTTTTTAAAAAGGTGTCGGTATGAATCTGGGGCGAGTGAAAAACACTACCACAGCCGCCTCTCCAGTTAGCCTTTTCCACATCAAAACCCTTTAGAAAAGGGGAGCCGTGCTACGGCTCACTCCCTGCTACCGCGAAGGTAGCGTCAGTGACGACATTCCTTTGATAGCCTTTTCAGAGCCGCACATAATTTTTGCGCTCTATTATTCTCTGCCTTTTTGGCTTGTGTTTTTTAGTTATGGATCGTAAATCTGCTTCTACATCCAAGTTAAGTACTGGTTTTTTGTTCGACACTATTTAGGGAGTGATTTTGACCTTCGTGGACCTTTTATTTAGGGTTTTGTCTGGCGTCGCCTTCGCTGAAGCAGCTGCGCGCCGCCATTACGTGTTCCCCTTTTGTGTTGTTTCGGTTTCGCGTGGTCTTCCATACTTCGTGAACCGAGTAGGATGTAAGGTATCTTCTGAAAAACGCATAAAAGATCGCTTGAATCAGGAGCACTAGATCTGTTTCTTGACCCTCGGTGTACTATGTAGATTTGTTTTGAAGCGAGATGGCCTGAAGGTCCTAGTGACAGCTCTGGACCTCACATAGTCTTCCCCTTAATGGCTGTTGATCAACCAACTAAAAATAAAGTTAGGCCATTGCTGGACTTTAGAGAGCTGAACAAGTTTGTAGTGTCATATTTTAGATGATGCTGTTGATGTGTGTGGTGAGACCTTCAGGGAATGGCGCAGAATGCAAGGTAACATAGCTACTGTAGATTTGAAGTCAGTATATCTGCAAATTAGTGTCCAAGAAGCTGTGGTGTCATCAACTCGTAAATTATAATGGGCGGACTTACAGTTTAACAAGGTTTGGATTTGGGTTGAATTCTGCTCCTTGAATTATGGGAATTATGGAAACTTCAAAGACTGTTTTGGAGATGAGTAATGACATAAAAGGCCCCACAAGAGAGCTTACATCGATGACATTTTGGTTGATGAAACTCAGGTGTCAGCTTCTGAGTTGGTTATGTAATTAAAACTGAATGGATTGATTGCTAAGCCACCTGAGACTTTGGCTGGAAGTGCTGCTTTGTGTCTTAAGATAAGTAAGAAAGATGGTGTTTGGTATTTTGTAATAGGTAATGCTATCCCAAGATTTCAGGTGAGATGTCAAGCAGATCATTATTTTTAATTTGTGGAAAATTGATGGTCCACTACCCCATTTCCATTTGGCTACGAGTTGCTTGTGGCTATTTGAAGCAGGTGGTGGCTCATGGGACAGTTAAGTATATCTTAGTCTTACCAGACCACTGAGCTGTTAACTGCACTCCTAGGGCTGGCCTGAAGGATTTGATATATTTACATGGCTAGGAACCAATTGGTTAGTTAGCAACGGGACCTACAGCTTATGGTGGAATCTGAACTACATCGAGAAATTAATTACTATCACCAGAAATAAATTACTCTGATTTTGCGCTGGCAGAGAAGGGAATCAAACCCAGACCCTGAGATCGGTAGTCGAGCACATAACCGACTCGTCCAACAAGGAATTTCATGGGACAGTTATGTATACCCTTATATGTTGTGTTGATGCTCAAAGAGGTTGTCCAGAAGGTAAATGAAGCTCATCCAGTGCAAGGGCAGTGGCGTGTTTCTTGGTCTGAGGATGGGGATCTTTGGTTCGATGCAAGTTGGGAGTTGTGTTGGAGATTGGTGGTATTGTGGTTGAGGATGCAACCTGCAACTTGGTTGCGAAAGAAACATGATGGCAATCATATTAATGTGGTTGAGTTGGAAGCTGTAGTAAAGGGCATCAATCTTCCCCTGCTGTGGGGACTAGAGAAATTGGAGATTAAGTCTGATTCTGCTACTGTTCTTAGGTGGATGAAATCTGTTATCGCAGAGGATAAGGGGTGCCTACAAAGGGAGTAGGAGACATGATAACAAAGTTAGGATGGGCCATCTGAGAGAGTTATTGAAAATATTGGATTAGAATTGAGGCTGCTAGACCACTATTGATTTGAGAGAGAGAACAACAGGAGTCATATGGGTATAGACAGGAC
Source organism: Macrobrachium nipponense (assembly GCF_015104395.2). Lineage (NCBI taxonomy): Eukaryota > Metazoa > Arthropoda > Malacostraca > Decapoda > Palaemonidae > Macrobrachium > Macrobrachium nipponense. The sequence goes on along the minus strand of NC_061090.1, from coordinate 78,759,344 downwards.
TGCATTTTTAGTACAAACACTAGACTCCAAAATTGATAAATAAGTGGCGAAACGTGATACACTGTTTGCAACGTCAAGTCAATTGATCAAGCTCCAGTGGTGTATGAGGGAGGCAGTGTGAGCGTGGACAGAGATTGGAAGAGGCTCTCCATATATGTCTTATTATAGGAATGTACTGTATTGGTCAATAATTGACTGTGGTCCTAGCAGATTGCAGTGTGGAGAGGTCTGAGAGAGAGAGAGAGAGAGAGAGAGAGAGAGAGAGAGAGAGAGAGCAGAGGAAGTAGCAGGTATATTGAATATAATTTTTTTGGAACAGGTCTTGTAGATAAGATTCTTATAGATAACAGTACAGTATTCAGGTTGGAAGTACTAATGATGTTGGATGGATGGAATATTCAGAGATATTTTTACACCACCTATAGAGCAAGTGGGAACAGTATTCTGGAGAGGCACCGCAGAACCATCAATCAAAACTATCCCAGAGTGGGGAGACGTAAATCCATTAGAATCTGTGTTCTGGTATAATATGACAACCGGGAAAGGGTTAGATGAGAGTACTAGTGTTCCTTAAAGGGCCATCTACAAGTATGAGAGGAACCACCCGGCAAAAGTGCCAGTTAATGTTACTGAGGACATTGCTCCTGTTCAGGTGGGAAAAGAAGTGGGGGCCAAGCCTCCCCAAGCACTTCAATACTCAATGGAAGAAGGAGTTCGTAACTGGAATTAATACTAAAAATAATGTCTGTAAATGGTATGCTACGTCATGTGTTAGACTTGTGTGGGATATAGCTGCCAAGTTCCTCAGGGGAGTCTAATGAGGAGGAGGTGAACAAAGAAAGGGATGATGGTAACAGGATATATCCCGGGAGAAAAAGTTGTGCTCCTGCCTGGATGAGGGAGTTTCAGTTGGAGTGCATGGAGGAGGAAACTTTGAGTTGGAGTTGATTTCTGCTTATAATACTGTACAAAGATTATTGTTGTTGTCTGCTTGGTTTTGTTTTGTTTGATGTTGTACTTTTTTCAGTGTAATAAGTAAAAAATTATGTATAATTTTTTATCATAATCTGGGGCCATGTAGTCTTGGGGACTGGGTGAGGCTTTGTAAAGGTAAAGATGGGAAGGGGTTCGTCTAGGTGAAGGAAGCGTGGTCAGGAGGAGAGAGTCCATGGTAGCTTTGACAGAGACAGGTTGTGGATTTTGGGACGTTCCAGTCTGTTGTTTCATAGGTTATTCTCTTAGGGTTGTAAGTTTGTTTTGGAATGAGTGCCATGTACTGAAGTCTACTAAGGTGAGTTTTTATTTATGCATTTTAGTTTTGTGTAAAAGAGAACTATTGTGTCGGCTTTGTCTGTCCATCCGCCCTCAGATCTTAAAAATGACTGAGGTTAGGGGTCTGCGAATTGGTATGTTGATCATCCACCCTTCAAACATCAAACATAACAAATTCCAGCCCCCCCCCCCCCCTCTCCCCCCCTCCCCCCCACCCCCCACCCCCAGTCTCGGAAGTTTTTGATCTTATTTAAGGTTAAAGTTAACCCTGATCGTACTTAAGGACGACATTTCCACCGAAATGTTTTTCCTCCCAATGTATTACCTCTGTTTTTTTTACATATACCAAAATGTAGAGCGGTTAGCGGCCTTTCCGCCAGTATATGTATCATAAATTTACACATCCTGTACGCTTAGTTATAAGTATATTTGTAGGTACGAGAAAGCACAACCACAGCGTGTGTCCGCTCCCTTTTTTCGTATGTACGCGTGATGGACACTGAAATTCCGTCCGCACAGCCTTCCTCCTAATATATAATATATCCATATATATATATCTATATATAATATATGATATATATTATATATTATATATATATATATATATATATATATATGTCCTTTTCTGACCAATAAATCTACGGGCTGCTCTAGGAGCAAGAGCCCGTGCTGGCATGGGGCCAGCTTAATCTCAAACAACCAATAAGTTGTAAGCATTTCTCCTTGTCTCAGTCCAGTCGTCACACGTACAAATTTTAATTTAATTTTGTTCAGAATTTTTACAAATTACTGTAATTGCTTTTAGTTTCTTCTTATAATTATTATTCACCTTGCCCTCGAGGTCCTAATAAATGTATATTTTCCGCGAATAGGTAACGATCGACTCTCAACGACGCTCTGTCGACCGGACATCGACCTAACACTCGACCTACTTCTAAGTTCTTGTCCCCGTTTCGTTAGTGAATATGGGCTATGTAAGAAAAGGACAGTAGGGCATCCCCTTTCGTCCACATGGGTCAAAAGGGCAGTGAAAAAAAATAAAAAAAAGTCACGTTTAAGATCTTGCGCGTTGCTTCGTTCCACAAAGCGCTCATGTTTTCGTCTCATAATTTTTCACTGGAACGCAGGCTAGGCCTATCGTTAAGTTTATTGTCGGGACAAGGGCAAGGAGTGAAATGACCGCTGAAGATAGCACAATCTTACAAGGTAAAGGTGCTTTCTATATCTGTTTTCTTGTTTATCCTTACTCTATATACTTTTTTTCTTCAAGTGTGAGGAATGAACCTGATAAGATCGGGTCTCTTGTGTTGTTGCCATGAGGACTCGAGGAACGGACACGTGATCAAGACAACGGGAAAAATTGTAGATATAGTTATCTGCAAAAGATATTATTTTTGGCCAGTGGGGTAGATGTCAGTTACGTAAAATATTCTCTGAATACTTAACGAGTAGGTCAAGTCAACTGGGATACGGTATAAGACTACATATTTTTTTTATTTCAACGGAATCATTCCAGGCTAGGAAGATCAACACACAACCAAAATCTTTAATTTCAAAGCCTATCTTTGCGCACTAATAGTCTGCCAAGCTACGCTAAAATAACTTACTCATTTTAGCGTACCTTGGCAGACTAACTTTTTATTTTAACTCCTGATAAGATCACACAACCATACAAATAAGAGTTGGTCATTAACGAATCGAATTCGTTTTTATCGGTAATTTTAATTTAGTACTACTTATAAGTTACCTCATTCGCGGGAAAACAAAATCAGTTTGGACCACAATGATAGATTTTGTTATGTTTTCCTTGTTATATGTTATTTACCATTTAATTATTCTTAACTCGAGAGAGAGAGAGAGAGAGAGCTAGCTTACCTTACCTTACAGACCTTACAGCTCGTTCGGGTTGCCCCAGGTCCCTCAGTGTGGGGCACCTAATTACTAGTGCATCTTCCGGTATATTTTGCATCTTCCAATCTTGGATGGGCTGGGATGCAGCTTAGATATTTGTCGAGCTTATTCTTAGACACATCTACGTTCACTCCTGATATGTTCCTTAGATGAGCTGGCAACGCATTGAATAGACGCTGCATTATCGATGCTGGTGCGTAGTGGATAATGTCTTGTGTGCTTTCCCTAGTTTTCCTGGTATAGTTTTGGGCACTATTAATCTACCTCTGCTTGCTCTTTCTGATATTTTTAGCTCCATGATGTTTTCGGTAATTCCTTCTGTCTGTTTCCATGCCTGTATTATCATGTAGCGTTCTCTTCTTTCGTGACTATATAATTTTAAAATTTGTAGTCTTTCCCAGTAGTCAAGGTCCTTAACTTATGCTATTCTAGCTGTAAAGTACCTTTGTATACTCTCTATTTGTGCAATATTTTTTGGTAGCTTGGGTGACATATCATATTGCAATATTCAAGTAGACTACATACATAAGTTTTTAAAGCATAATCATGTGTTCGGCTTTTCTTGTTTTGAAATACCGGAACAACATTCCCTTTCTTGCTTTACATTTTGCCAATAGTATTGCTATTTGATCATAGCATAACAGATTCCTATTCAACATCACATCAAGGTCTTTAACTGCTTCCTTATTTGTGATTGTCTCATTCTTAGGTCCTCTATATATATATATATATATATATATATATATATATATATATATATATATATATATATATATATATACATATATATATATATATATATATATATATATATATATATATATATATATATATATATATAATATATACACACACATATATATATATATATATATATATATATATATATATATATATATATATATATATATATATATATATATATATATATATATATATGATTCAGTTTGAATCATATAAAAGTATATAGTTTTTTCAAATCGGCTTTCCATGTGATGGACGAAGGACTATAGCAATGCATCGATCGGTCTCCTGTCATGAAGAGTCCCCCCCCCCCTCTCTCTCTCTCTCTCTCTCTCGTCTCTCGTCTCTCTCTCTCTCTCTCTCAAATAGTTTGGTATTTAACTCTGATAAATTTGAATCAATAAATTATGGAGATAAAGAAGGAATGATACATATATATATATATATATATATATATATATATATATATATATATATATATATATATGTGTGTGTGTGTGTGTGTGTGTGTGTGTGTGTGTGTGTGTGTATCATTCCTTCTTTATCACCATGATTTATTGATTCAAATTTATCAGAGTTAAATACCATCCTATTTGAGAGAGAGAGAGAGAGAGAGAGGGGGGGGGGGGTGGCTCTTCATGACAGGAGACCGATCGATGCATTGCTATAGTCCTTCGTCCATCACAAGCAAAGCCGATTTGGAAAACTATATACTTTGATATGATTCAAACGGAAGAGTCAGATTGTGTGAAGATTTAATTTAAGAGAATCCGACAACACACAATAGAAAATGACATCCGTTAATCTCACAATAGCATCTTGACTTGGATGTTCAAATTGGTCTTTGTGGCTGTTCGTCAGGTAATTGTCGAACTGCATTCTTGCATTTTAGCGATAAGCCTATTATTTATTTTTTTTTTTTCACAGAAGATTTCAGTTTAAACTACTGACATAAAAAATAATTTTGTCATATTAGGTCCGGGGATAAATTAGGCTATGGTAGTAGTATCCTGCATATATTATGAAGTAGAAACCTAAATTATTATTATTATTTCTTTGAAATTTACTTTTCAAAATACGTATACAAATGTGAGTTTTTGTTCCACAATTTTTTGAACCTTTTAAATCGAGTCTCAAGTTCAGTCGGTACTCGGTAGTTAGCCGTGAGAGGCAAAACCTTACAAAGTACTTCAGGGTAACATCCGTATCACTGTTTTGAATGAACGAACCTACAACTGTAGAGAGGACGCCGATGCCGCCGCCAGACAAAGACGAGTATATAAGTTATTAACCTCTTAATCTATGAATGATAACAATAGACTGATAGTGTGTACCACGGCTCTTGTGTTCAAGTAGCCTAGAACTGTTATCGCATCTTCTCCACTGAGGTCCGATTGATTCCTTGGCCTCTTTGCCGACAAATGCCAATAATTAAAAAAAAAAAAAAAAAATATGGAAAACACCGGAATGAAATTTTGAGAAAATCATATTTGAATAAGTGTGACGGAAGAAGGAAATACTAAAAGGTGTGGAATACTACATGAAAATGTATTCCGAAAATCCAAAATCGGCAAGGAGCCCTTACTGGTAAGTTGGACATTGGCCCTCAGAGATTGTGGGAGAGTTTGATTCGGGGAGTAATTAGGTTGGTCACGTCTTGGGAAAGTTGGGCAGTCCAACTCCTGACGAGTTACTCCCTGATCACCAGACGAGAAGAACGTATGCAGCGGTATATCTTAGTGGGTGATCTAAGTGCTCATCGTCGTCAATATCAACATTGAGATCAGCCGCTTGGAACATCACTACCATCATGCCTTGCGTCTCCACCGGGAGATGATGGGTTGACATGATGTTTTAGGTTTGAATTTATTTTGTGACAAAGACATTGAAAAAAAACCGGCGAACATAAAAGACATTAAGTGTTGCTTTTGTTGCTTTTGAGCATCATGGCGAGGGCGCCGGTGTGGATAGGAGGGCTGCTGCTGATAGCCCTGGTGGCAGCCGGTAAGTCCATTTCATCAATTTTATTCTTTATAAAAGAAGTTACCCACATTTCTTTAGTTTGTTTTAAATACATAAGAAGACATAGGCCTAATTGTCTGCCAGCGACTTGACTGAACGCCACCTGTATTGAGAGCAATGTCATCGTAGCTATACATTAATGTGCAACACCTTTTACTTCCGAGGCATTTTGCATGGCTAATACGAAGAACCAGCCTTCCATAAACTGATTTTAAGTTTACTGCATATTTTTGTATTTGTTGTATCAAAGTAACATTTCGGAGAATCAGATCCACAGTTATGTAAATGTACATCTATTTATATTTAAAGCTTTAAGGATAGCTTTCGGGAATCTGTTCTGTCCCCCCTTTCAATCTGATTGAACAGGTAAACCCAACAGATTCCCGAAAGCTATCCTTAAAGTTTTAAATTTGAATACGTATATGTACATTTACATCATACCTGTGGATTTATTTCTCCATTTGAAGACCCGTGCAGTGATGAGTTCTTTCTGTATCACATATCTAGCAGTTATTACCGAACTATTTTTAAGCATTACCATGCTGATATAATTTAAGTAGCAATATATGGTGTGTACTTGTGTATTCATATTTTGAAAACTGATGAGTAAACATGTCAACTTGATCGAATTGCACCATTATATTGTACCGCATATACGGCTGCTCCTTTGTTTTGTCAACATTTGTTTAAAGCCATAATGTAACGTGTTGCTTGCACATATTGTGCAAATCATTCTTAACTTATACACATGTATACATGCAATATTGGAGTCTTCGAATGGCTTCTTAGAGAGGAAGTGGATCTGCCCACTTTTATTCGGCTCAGTTGAACTTGTTCCATGCGGTTTCGCATATGTAGTATTCATATAGCAGTTTTTTTTCTTTTCCAAGTTTGTTTGGTTGCATTTTTTCTGTGAATGCCAACCACATATATCTTGTAACTAGGTTATAAATTGCATATCGGTTTCGAACGCATGCAAACTTCAGTTACAACGTGGTTTTGTGTTAGCGTTTTGGATTTAAGAAACGAGGCGACGGTCACCAGTACTACTATCTCACGATCTATGTTCTTGATGCCAAGATATGCCTTGGATGTTTACTTGGTAGCGATAATATAGATATCCTCATTGAAGTCTGCTTAGAAACGATGAATTTCGCTGACTTAGTTGAAGTTCATTTTCGTAATTATCTTGATAGTTTACGATGGTTGTGGTTAACTTATTTTGTATTTGGCAATTTCTTAAACGAATAAACATTGGTTAAGAGTAAATGTACGATTACTTGTCAACCTTAAATTTAATCAATCATTAAACTTTGATGAAGATAAGGTCATCTGGAATTCTCCTCTACAAACATATCGGAATTATGATAAAATGTTTTAGAAATGCATTTTTCCATGAAGAATGAAAAAGGTAATTTTCATCACGTTTAGACTTATTGATAGCATCCTATTTTATCTCAGATTTCTATGAAAAGATAGGTAAAGATTAGTGTATTATAACGTTTTACAAGGAGTTACAAGGATTAGGATGTCTCAAAGACTTGTTAGTATATCCGAGGAGACATCGTGTGCTCACTTATCTGGAGGAGCAGGTTTTACTGTGCATTCACAGTGTCCTAATGATATTGTCTATAGCTTTCTTTTAAACTCTTCCACACTGTTGCTATTTACAACTTCTGGTGGCAGTTTATTCCACGTCAGAACCGAATCTCCCTCATGAAAATAAAGATTATTTATACGTAACACTGTGTCATGGAGAGGGTTAGCATGGCTCAGTCTAATGATTTAAAAGCTTCATTCTTTACTTGTAGAGACTGCAATGCAAAGAACAGCAAGTGGCTTCAATTCAAAGTCCACAGATCATCATGGCGGGTCTGCTCTGGAGTTCTGCGTATAATCTGATTTTGTCCATCTAATTGAGGAACCTACACATATTTCTGCATGGTGATAGATGAGACATATTCACAGATATTCCAGCGGTGGACATGTCTTTCAGTCAGAACATTCATAATGCCACCATTGTGGGTGAAATCTAGAGCCAATTGGGATTGCATTATTGAAGCTTGTTAGGCACTTAACATTTCAGCTGCTATATCAGATTCTGATCCCAAGAAGTTGAATGCAAATAGTTACTTTAGTAAGCTAAGGCCGTAGAAAGGTCATCAAATTCAGGGCAAATGCCCAGCCATGGTTTGGTGATATATGAAGATAAGCTTACCATGACGAACAAACTGTTCACATGAAAATACTCCATTTTCGTTGTCTCGCCGAGCTGCGAATATTATTCATCATACAGTTTAGCGAGCGCCTCAGTGGCATGGTTGGTATGTCTTTGCCTGCCACCCCGGTGGCCGCGAGTTCGATTCTTGGCCATTCCACTGAGGGGTCAGAGATGTGTATTTTTGGTGATAAAAGTTCACTCTCGACGTGATTCGGAAGTCACGTAAAGCCGTTGGTCCTGTTGTTGAATAACCACTGGTTGGTTTCATGCAACGTAAAAACACCATCATACAAGCGAACAAACAAACATACAGCAGAGCGAAATTACATTTATTCCTTCAAGAGGAAACTTAAAGGAATTTCTCAGGCTCATCTGTAGTGGGCCAAATACTAATGTCATCATCTGTCATTGGGTCTGGTTCGTCTTCCATTCCACCACTACAGACAGATGTTGGTAATTGGTTACTGGGCCAAAGGAGAAGGCTGACTGCTTCATGGGAACGTTTGAAGCTAAGCAATAAGGTCAGGATGACTGTACTGTGCCCTTGAATGTGAGACATTTGCTGGTTGAATGTCCCAGACTTGGGAATTTGAGATACGGGTTCTTCCTGTCTTGGGGACGAGACAGAAAAGGTCATTTTATTTTAGCCACAATTCTCGGAAAGGATTGTAATATAGAGCAGCTTATATATCTTCATGTGGGAGGCGAGCCTCCTCAACAAAATTTAGATTATGCGTAGAATGTCTATGTAAGAATTTATATAATTGAAAAAATATATTTATATACATATATTTTTAATTTTTATATGAAATTTATTTTAATTTTTTTTCTGTTTAAATTGATTTCGGCGTCAATAACGTAGATGGTGTGACGCCAGTTTTAATAGACATAATCAATCAATCCCTCTCACTGATACTTGTCATCCTGAACCTATTTTTTAAAAAAAATTGCATTTCGCTCCAGTGATGTTAAAAAGAAAATGTTTGATACTCTTGATAGCTGGAGTGGAGCAAGTCCAGATGGTTTCTTCCCTTTTTTTTTTGTTAAAAGGGTTCCAGTTTGTCGTCTCCGAAGATTGATAGATTCTATATAATTTGAAGTTGACATAGTATCTCTACGGTCAAGTACAAGCTTAGAATACAGTGCCTGTTCCAAAGAGTGGCTTATCCGTAGACTGTAGTAATTACAGGACAATTTCTATAATCCCTGTAGCGCCTCAGTGGCGTGATCGGTATGGTCTTGGCCTGCCACCTCGGTGGCCGCGAGTCCGATTCTTGGGCATTCCACTGAGGGGTGAGAGAAGTGTAGTTCTGATGATAGAAGTTCACTCTCGACGTGGTTCGGAAATCACATAAAACCGTTGGCCCCGTTGCTGAATAACCACTGGTTCCATGCAACGTACAAACACCATACAAACAAACAAAATCTACACTCCTTGTGCTCTTCAAAGTTTAAGTCACAATATAAGAGTGTGGAATCTAAAGGATTGTTAAGTGACAGTAAATATGCATATAGGAAGTAGTTACCTGCAATACACTCTTAGATTTGACATGTCATTTGCAAGAGAAGCTTGATTATGTTTTCAAGTGCAGAATAATTCAAATAGATTTTAGTGCTGCTTTTGATTGAATAAGTCACAAGGCACTTCTTTATTAACTTCAGAATCTTTGAGTAGGTGGATGAGTTTTAGAATTACTTCAAGATTTTCTAGCGAACCAAGACCTATTGTGTCTGGAGTTCCACAGGGCAGTGTTCCTGGTCCGCTGTTGTTTTTATTGTATACAAATTTATATGGTTGTTCGTTTGGAAAACAAGGTTGCTTAGTATGCTGATAAAGTAACTCTTATGAGAAATGAAGCTGCCCTTAGTGGATCAGTGAATGGTGTAGTCGGTGAGGTATGAGGATAACTCAAGTAAAACAAAAACGCTCTTGTTTAGCAGATCTCGTACAGTTTTTTTCAATAGTCTGAAGCTTTAACTATTCTTGGTGTAACTTTGGACTCTTATCTTACTTTTGAGAAACATCCAATGAAAGTGTCGATAAATGCCACCCGGAAGTTAAGTATTATATGTAAGGCCTCATATATTTACCGGTTTTAGGTCATGTGTCCTTCCTCTACTAAAATACTGTCTCCGGTGTGGATGTCTGCTTCTACCAGAGTTCTATCTCTTTAGATAGAGTGGTTTGTGGTGGTAGCTTTCTGTTTCTTAACATTAGCAGTTATGACACGGACCATCGACGGATGGTCTCTTCTCTGTCAGTTTTTCGTAGGTTGTATTTCGACAGAGATCTTTCACATCACTATTGATCCCTGATCCCCTTTTGCTGCCAAAGAGCAGCCAGATTCGCTGAACAGCGGCAACAAGAAGCAGTATAAGCGCCTCGCTGTCGATCTTCTCGGTTTCAGAGGTCCTTTATTCCTCACACCGTTGGACTGTGGGAACTGCCTTCCTGAGGATGTCGTGCAGTTGGAACTTCAAAAGTCCAAGTTAAGATGCAGCGCATTATTAACCCTAAAGCAATTTTCATTGTATTTTAATCATTGAATGACATTTTTATCTATTTATTTTTCAATTTGTTCATTTATCTTCTCTGAAATTGATCTCTCCTTCCTGTATTTCCTATCACCTGGTACTTCCATATTCTTTGGAAACTTGAATTTCAAGTCAGTGGCTCCTCTGGGCTTGTTCCTTATGAGTATGGCTCGTGGCCTGAATAATAATAATATTTAATACCTTTATTAAAAGTAATGGCTACATCAGCTGCGTTACACTTGTACAGATTCTTCTCTATTTTCCGAATAGCAGCTTTTTCCGTGCTACTTAAACAGGCTAGTAGAGCGCCTATAGAGGTCATGATCAAAATACAGTCAAAATCGGTGTATATATTTTAATTTTACAGATAAACTATGAATTAGCACGGAAAAAGCCGCTACTGTGTAACGCTGCTGAAGTAGCCATTACTTTTAATAAAGTATGCTTGAGAGAGGGTCTGTTTCCTAATTACACTAATATTTAATACCGTTAGCGTGTGCGCGAAATATGAGGAGTGCTCATTCTAGGTTAAGGAAAAGGAGAACAGAATAACGTTATATTAGGTGATGTCTCCACCCGTTTTCAGATAATAACGAATGCGATATTCAAAGGAGTTTCTCCATCACAGTCCGAATGATAAGGAGTCTTGTACTGAAGAAGAGGGAACAAAGAGATACTATGATCCGTCTTATCTGATTTCCTTCAGCCTTGTGATCGATTCATTTCGTAAATCTTCTCAACAACAGCAGCTTCATCCTAGTTAGTTTTCTGTAAAAGGAAAATATTGAGACGGCTATTTGTCTGTCCGTCTGCAATTTTTATGTCCTCCCTCATATCTTTGAAACTACTGAGGCGAGATGGCTGCAAATTGGTATGTTGATCATCCACCCTCCAATCATCAAACATACCAAATTGCAGTTCTATAGCCTCGGTAGTGTTTTTTTCTTATTTAAAGATTAAAGTTAGCCAAGATCATGCGTCTGGCAGTGCAGCAACACAGGCAACCATGCGCCGAAGATACTTTGGCGCATTTTTTACTTGTTTTTACTATGATTGGTACTACTCATGTGATTGAAAATGACAGAAATGTGATGTTCATATCTTACTGACCATTGATGTTTGGTTTCTCTCTGGTTCAGGCTTTTTCTTGTTAAGCAGTGTTGAGATTCTTCGCACCCCTTACAAGCATCATGCACATGACAATATAGTGTTGTCAGTGCACCTCACGCGGTGCAGTGTAAGCATTACTTAAGGTTCTTTGTAGCTTCCCTTCGGCCCCTAGCTGCAACCCCTTTCATTCCTTTTACTGTACCTCCATTCACGTATTCTGTCTTTCATCTTGCTATCCACCCTCTCCTAACACTTGTCTCATGATGCACCTCTCAAGTCTTTCTATTCCCAATTTCCCTTTCAGCGCTGAGTGACCTCATAGGTCCCAGTGCATGGCATTTGGCTTAAATTCTATATTCCATTCCACATGGCAATACCTATTGGTCTTTCCCCTGTCCTGTAAGCGACCGTGATTGTCGATCAGGTGGTAATCAGGTAGAGAAGCAAACGAATTATCTTTGCCGATATATATATATATATATATATATATATATATATATATATATATATATTATATATTATATATATACACAGACGCAATATATATACGTATATATATATATATATATATTATATATATATATATATATGTGTCTGTGTATGTATATATACTCCATTTACTATATACAATTAAGGTAAGACTATCAGTAGGATAACTCAGTCATATATAGCCGTAGTGATAGCCCCTCTTCTCTCTCTCTCTCTCTCTCTCTCTCTCTCTCTCTCTCTCTCTCTCTCTCTCTATATATATATATATATATATATATATATATATATATATATATATATTGTGTCTGTGTATGTATATATACTCCATTTACTAATATACAATTAAGGTAAGACTATCAGTAGGATAACTCAGTCATATATAGCCGTAGTGATAGCCCCTCTCTCTCTCTCTCTCTCTCTCTCTCTCTCTCTCTCTCTCTCTCTCTCTCTCTCTCTCTCTATCTATATATATATATATATATATATATATATATATATATATATATATATATATTGTCTGTGTATGTATATATACTGTATCCACTTTTATACATTTAAGGGGAGACTTTCAGTATGACAATTGAGTCATAGCCACAGTGATAACCGAACATAAAATTGATTGAGTTCGAGATGAGAATTTGCTGATAAGGAAAAGAGACTTTGGAGAGGTGGAGAGTGGTATCACTTAGTAGTAGGAAAGGGCAGGAGGGAAATCTAGAAGGGGGTCACAAGCGAAAAGGAGAAAAGAGGGTTTTTGGACCTTGCAAGAGACACATATGTTAAAAAATAAATAAATTAATTAATTAATGAAAAGATAAAAAAAAAAAGTTGAATTTTGTTGATTGAGAGGAGTGCAGCCAAAGGCAATGAAAGCGCCTCAGGGGCGTGATCGGTGGTTGCGAGTTAGATTCTCGGGCATTCCATCGAGGTGTGAGACGTGTATTTTTGTTGATAGAAGTTCACTCTCGGCGTGGTTCGGAAGTCACGTAAAGCCGTTGGTCCCGTTGCTGAATAACCACTGGTTCCATGCAACTTCAAAACACCATACAAGCAAACAAAGGCAACGGATAAGGCATTGGTACCGAATGTTAGAATTTGTCCAGTAAAATCGCTGGACGGATTTCCCGCTGGGGCTTAGTACCGTCAAATTACCTCACGTGGTGCACTGTAGGCATTACTTAAGGATCTTTGCAGCATCCCTTCGGCCCTTAGCTGCAACTCCTTTCATTCATTTTACTGTACCTCCTTTCATATTCTCTTTCTTCCATCTTCCTTTTACCCTCTCCTAACAGTTGATTCATAGTGCAACTGTGAGGTTTTCCTCCTGTTGCACATTCCAAACCACCTTACTTTCGATTTCCCTTTCAGCACCGAATGACCTCATGAGTCCCAGAGCTTGGCCTTCGGCCTAAATTCTGTATATGGTTTACTGAGAGGAGAGGAACCATAGGCAATTAATGTGCCTAACAGGACTTAATATAAGACATTTTGTCTAGAACATTCGGTGGGGGAATTCGAATAAGACGCGCATGCGCGTGCGCTTCCAAAATGAAGGACAGGTACAACTATTTGGAACCGAACGAAAAAAATCGGGCAAAATCTCGGTTAGATTTGCCGAAGTTGATTTATTTATTTATTTTAGAAATTGTCCATTCTCAAGCCAACAAGCAAGTGTCAGTGGGCGATAAAGACTGATTGTTCCACTTCCCCTGTACAGAGGAATTATTAATTGGGGGTGGGGGTTAGTGCCGTCAGTGCACCTCATGCGGTGCACCGTAGGCTTTATTTAAGGTTCATTGCAGCGTGCCTTCGGCCCCTGGCTGCAACCCCTTTCGTTCCTTTTACCGTACCTCCTGTCTTAATCTCTTTCTTCTATCTTACTTTCCACCCTCTCCTAACAATTGCCTCATAGTGCAACTGCTTTGAGGTTTTCCTCCTGTTAGGCCTTTCAAACCTTGTACTGTCAGTTTTCATTTCAGCGCTGAATGACCTCATAGGTCCCAGTGCTTGGCCTTTGGCCAAAATTCCATATTCAATTCAATTGAAAAGGAATTTTTATTAGCCCCAAAAAGTTTTGATTTGCATCGATTCTGCGCAAGAAAAGTCGATGTAGATTCAGGGAGAGAGCAAGAGTGTGTTGACTGGAAACGGGTATATACCTTCATCCCCCAGTGACACGGGAGGTCACAAGATGAAAAGCAAGAATGAAAATCCCAAGTCATCGGCCTAAGGTTGGTCAGGGCCTACGAATGAAGAATAAATTGCAAATCCTTTCTGTAGTTAAATGAAAAGTAAAAAATTTAATGCTGTACGAGCCACGGTCCATGAAACTTTCATCCACGGCCTGGTGGTGACCTGCCCTATTGTGTTGCCAGATACTCGATCATAGCTAACTTTTACCTTAAACAAAATAAAATCTACTGAGGCTAGAGGGCTGCAATTTGGCGTGTTTAATGGTTGGAGGGTGGTAATCAACATACCAAGTTGCAACTCTCTAACCTCAGTAGAAAGGCAGAGAAAGTGGGGAGTTTTCTTTAACAGAAAAAAAAACCGACTTGTGTTTGCGACTCTCGAGGGACTACCCACGAAAAACAATATTATCATCCAATAGGCCTTGACTTTAAATTTGTCCACAACAGTAAACAACGCAATAAGATTATCAATCACTTCATAAGGACTATTTTCTTTTGGGGGAGGGGGGGTCGGTGTTGGTGTTATCAGCAAGTAGGCCTATTCCTTGGGAAAGCACTTGATTTCTTTCAAAAATAATGTTTTGAAGTCTATAAGTATCCATCATAATCAAGATAAGGAGACCTCACACAGATGGCTATTATGCCTAGGCACCTCAACATAGTTTTACATGACTATGAGGAATGAACATCATAAATAGGTTATGTTTTTATCAGTAGCCTCTCTCTCTCTCTCTCTCTCTCTCTCTCTCTCTCTCTCTCTCTCTCTCTCTCTGTTCTCTTCCGTATCTTGTCTCCAACCGTCCCAAAGGAGAAACACGTTTATTTTTAAGTGATGAGGAGAAGAAGAAGAAGAAGAAGGAAGATCGACCCATCAAAGGACCGTCATACCGCCAGCGATAAGGTTGTTTATCGGGTTATCTGCTATATCCAGGGTGCATCTCTCCCCCGGTTTCTTTTTCTGTGGGTTCGCTTTGGTCCTCTGATATCTTCTTTTCTTTCTTTCTTTCTTTCTTTCTTTCATAGGAAGCCAATGAATTTCAGTCACTTTTTTTATGTCATCCTCTCAAGATGAGAGGACTCCAGACGGAGATAAACTAAGAAATTAATTAGATTGGCTTTGGGTATATGCTTGATGTTGAGTCAATTTACAGCCTGAGCAGATTTTCCTTTTCTCTGCTCAGTATGACACGGCAGCCTGTCAAGAGGGATTTTATCAGAAGGTACAAAATTTCTTTCAGGACCCTTGCCCTACTACTTGTGAAGGATCAACTAAGGAGTTTCTTCCCTGGTTGAGTGGTGCAGTCTGAAAATTGACGGTCATTTTCTTAATCCCCATAAAGTCCCCCTTAATACTACGTATCTCAAAGGAGATCTTCATCAAATATGGGAGGAATCCACTCTGGCATCTACAAGTGAGCACCCTGTAGGGGGTTAGTGCCTAAGTGCACCTCATGTGGTGCATGTAGGCATTACTTAAGGCCCTCTGTCCACACGGTCGAGCTTTGGTCGATGAACTTTGTTCGATGTGACGTCAGAAGCGGAGAAACCGCGGCAAAGTTCTGACTTTTCTTGCTGTTTCTCCGCTTCCGACGTCACTTCAGACAAAGTTCGTCGACCAAAGCTCGACCGTGTGGACGGGGCCTAAGGTACTTTGCAGCGTGCTTTCGGTCCCTAGCTGTAATCCCTTTCGTTCCTTTTACTGTACCTCCTTTCATATTCTCTTTCTTCCATCTTACTTTCGTAACAGTTGCCTCATAGTCCGACTGCTCTGAGGTTTCCTCCTGTTACACCTATGAACCATTTTACTGTTAGTTTCCATTTCAGCGCTGAATGACCTCATAGGTCCCAGTGCTTGGCCTTTGACCTAAATTCCATATTCAATTCAATTGAGTACAAGTGAGCAAAATTGGTGGGGGTAGCTTGCTTGTCTCAGCTGGCTCAGGGCTTTTCAATCAACTCCCTACTGTGCCTTGCTAATGCAGGGATACTACAATGAAAAGTACGCTTATTCATTAAACTTATGCATATTCCAGCACTACGGAATATTTTGGATCGTAATGTATATGCCAGAGTTCAAATTTCTTAAATCCCAAAAGTTTCCGATTATTGTTATTAGTTTATTATAATTATTATAATACAATTATATTAATCTGGAGATGAAACCTATTCATATGAAACCAGCTCACAGGGGCCATTGACTAGGGATTCAAGCTTCCTACGAATTTGGCGTTCATTTGAAAGTGAAAGAATGTAAAAGGACATACAGAAAGGAGAGATCAGTTATTGGAAAAGAAAAAATAAATTAACTAATAAATAATAAAAATGTAAGTACTACTAGTCATTAAAATACAAGGGGAATTGTTTTTGGACAGTAATGTGTCTCATCTTTGCTTGAACTGTTGAGGATGAAGTGGACAACATCCTCTGGGAGACTTCCACAGTCCAACGGTGTGAGGAACAAAGGAACTCTGGAACTGAGAAGTTCGAGAACGTGGCACATTTACCACTTATTGGTGCTGCTGTTCAGGAAATCTAGTCACCCTGGGCAGGAAAAGAGGATCAGGGATCAGTAGTGAATGCAGTAGATCTTGGTGAAAATTCTACTTATGAAAAATTAACAAACGAGACAATCTGTTAATGGTCCAAGTCATAACTGCTAACGTTAGGAACTGGAAACCTACCACCACAAACCATTCTTAAGAGATAAATCTCTATGAGAAGCAGAGATCCAAACCAGAAAACAGTATTCCAGTAAAGGGAGGGCGCATGATCTAAAACAGATTCCATTGTTTTTATCAGTTATAAATATATGAGGCCTTAAGTACAATACCAGACATCCATGTTGCATTTGTTAAGACTTGCATTAGATGCTTCTTAAATGTATAAGATGTGAGTCATAAGGTGCAAGAAGATAGTTAAAGCTTTAGACTAAGTCAGCAGAGTCTCATCCACCTGAAGGGGAAGATGGTTTGGAAAATCTGTAGATCTGCTAATCATTGGTGTTTTAATTTTACTGGAGTCCAGCCTCATACCATTCATTCATTAATGCTCTCCATGTCATGATGATAACTTCATTTCTCGTAAGTTGAGACTACTACACCCATAAAGCCTGGTACACACTATGCCATCACGTATCAGCTACGTGATGCAGTAGTGGTGTTGAAAAAAATTAATAGCGGCCAAACTGTACTGCAACACTGCTCACTTGTTCTCGCAGTTCAGCTTTCAATGGCAGGATGTCTGCCGATGATGTACTTTGCCAGGAGACTCTACGTGGGGTGTTTTTTTTTTTTTTTGTTTGTTTGTATAGTGTTTTCACGTTGCATGGAACCAGTGGTTATTCAGCAACGGGACCAACGGCTTTATGTGACTTCCGAACCACGTCGAGAGTGAACTTCTATCCCCAGAAATACACATCTCTCACTCCTCAATGGAATGGCCGAGAATCGAACCCACGACCACCGAGGTGAGAAGCAAACACCAAACCAACCACGCTACTGTGGGGTGTAGTTGCTCTGTGTGCTGCAAAAAAGAAACTTTTGAGGAAGAAACGTTGAACCTTGTCGTGTAAGCAATGGCTTTCTTGGCGACCTCTGAAGGGAAGCTTCTATGAAATATTTTTGGAGCTACAAGTCGAAAATCCAACAGACTTTGAAAATTACACAAGAATGTCAATCCTTGCATTTTATAAATTGTTGGAAAAAAATTGAACCATATATCTGTAAGCAGGACACAAGCTTTCGTGACAGCATATCACCAGGAGCTCGTTCTTGCAGCTGGAGGATCGTATGCAAGCCTCCAATAATCAACCAGGATTTCAAAACAGAGTCTCGGTCTAATCATCCCCGAAACCTGTGAAGCCACCTATAATGACCTTAGGGAGGATTATTTGAAAGTAAGGTTCAAATATAGGTACAAAGTACAGAAATATTTTTTTATTACAGGAAACGCAGCTCATCAAAACACCATAACTTCGGAGCTCCAGACTTCTGTGATGCTTTGATTGCTGACATTTCCCTGTAGAATTGTGTCTTCAGGGTGTGCAGCTTTTTAGTAATGTCTTCATTCCGCAATGTACAGTTTACAAAACTCGATAACTCTGATTTTATGGTTTCCAAGCTTGCACTCCTGATGTTTCTCATCTTGTAATGCTTGCATTTGATGTTCCAAACAGATGGATGTTCCTTCAGTAACTCAATAAAATGTAATGATAGTTCTTGTCCTCTCAAGGGGTTTGGCGGGTGGGGGTGAGCGGACATCCTCCCCCTCTGAAAGTTGGTGCATGATGCATCACTAAGCTGCGCAATGAAATGGCTCGGCCCCAACAACACGTTGGTGATGCTGCTTCGTGTTGAAAAAGCCGTTTTTCAATGCATCCATCTAACACTGTGAGCATCATGATGAATAATGTGTACAGGGCTTAACCCTCTTACGCCGAAGCGGTAAAAAAAAAATTGTCTCCCGTGTGCCGGAGGTGTTTCAGAGTGAGAGCGGAAGCGGAAAAAATATTTTTTTCAAAAAATCACAGCGCGCTTAGTTTTCAAGATTAAGAGTTCAATTTTGGCTCCTTTTTTTGTCATTGGCTGAAGTTTAGTATGCAACCATCAGAAATGAAAACAATTATCATTATCATATATAAATAATGCGATATATGATAGCGCAAAAACGAAATTTCATATATAATTGTATTCAAATCGCGCTCTGCGCAAAATGGTTAAATGTAACAAGTTACTTTTTTTTTCGTTGTAATTTTCACTAAATTGCGATCATTTTGATATATAACACATTGTAAAACGATAAAAGCAACACAGAGAAAATATTATCACAAAATAATGCATGAATTCGTAACGCGCGGACGTAAACAAATATTTTTTTTAAAAATTCACCATAAATCTAAATATTGTCCTAGAGACTTCCAATTTCTTTCAAAATGAAGACAAATGATTGAATATTACTATACTGTAAGAGTATTAGCTTACAATTGCAGTTTTTGACCATATCTGACGAGTTAAAGTTGACCGAATGTAGAATTTTTATATATATATATATTTATATGCAATTATTTCGGAAATAAGAAAAGCAACAACCTTCAAATATTTTTCGTTTTATTCTACATGAAATTGCGCACATTTTCATATATAAAACTCTATGAAATGCCTAATATGAAACGGAGCAAATATTCCGAGAATGGTACGTACGCATTTCGGAGATTTGTGGCGGAGAATCCGCGCGCTGAGGGAAGGAAAGATTTTTTTTTAAATTCACCATAAATCTAAATATTTTGCTAGAGACTTCGAATTTGTTTCAAGATGAAGATAAATGACTGAATATTACTAGACTGTAAGTTTTAGCTTACAATTGCGTTTTTCGACCATTTCGGTAGAGTCAAAGTTGACCGAACGTGGTTTTTTTTCTATTTATCGTGATTTATATGCAAATATTTCAAAATGAGAAAAGCTACAACCTTCAATTATTTTTTGTTGTATTCTACATGAAATTGCGCACATTTTCATATATAAAACTTTATGTAACGGCTAATTTAAAATGGTGCAAACATTACCACAATCGCACGTATGATTTTTTCGGAAGAGTTACCGCGCGGACGTAAAGAAAATGTTATTTTTTTCATAAATTCACCATAAATCGAAATATTTTGCAAGAGACTTCCAGTTTGTTGCAAAATGAAGTTAAATGCTTGAATATTACTAGAATATAAGTGTTTTAGCTTACTATTGCGTTTTTCGACCATTTCAGTAGAGTCAAAGTTGACCGAAGGTTGAAATTTTGGCAATTATCGTTATTTATATGAAAATATCTCAAAACTGATAAAAGCTACAACCATGGGTTATTTTTAGTTGTATTGTGCAATGAATTGCGCACAATTTCCTATATAAAACTTTATATAACGGCTAATTTTAAAATGGTGCAAACATTACCACAATCGCATGTATGATTTTTTTCGGAAGAGTTACCGCGCGGACGTAAGGAAAAAGTTTTTTCATAAATTCACCATAAATCGAATTATTGTGCTAGAGACTTCCAATTAGTTGCAAAATTAAGGTAAATGATTGAATATTAATAAAATATAAGAGTTTTAGCTTACAATTGCGTTTTTCGACCATTTCTTTAGAGTCAAAGTTGACCAAAGGTTGAAATTTTGGCAATTATCGTTATTTATATGAAAATATCTCGAAACTGATAAAAGCCACAATCATGAGTATTTTATTGTTGTATTCTACAAAAATGCGCACATTTTCATATATAATACTTCATGTAACGGCTAATTTACAATGGTACAAAAATTATGTCAAAGTGACGAAATAATTTCTGAGATGTGTCACAGTTACTTTTTAGCGTGGCAAGAAAGAAATTCGCGCTTGCGCGCCTGCGTAACGCTTGTAAACAAAACAACACCTTGATCCGTGAACTCCCAGCATCCCCTAAGGTGCGTGATTCAAAAGTTTTAGGCTGGTAGGCCTAAAAGTATTTTTCCGCTAATTTAAAAAAAAACTTGTAAGTCGACGTAAAATACGTCCAGTCGGCACACGGGAGACAAAAAATGTCGACGTAAAATACGTCCAGTCGGTGTAAGAGGGTTAAGTGCTGCATCATCGGCACACTAAAATGTCTTGTTTTCCAGGCTTACAGTCATATTACTTTCTTATTCTTGAAATAACAGTGGACCAAGACACAACCCAATAGAACTCCATGCACAATAGGGATTGGTTTGCTAAAGATCCCATCAACAGCAACTCACTGTTGCCTACCTTAAAGAAATCTTTTCTTTAAGTAATCCTAAGATATATTCACCCACCCTAAGATTTTGAAGTTTAAAAATAAGTGCCCTGTGATTTACTAAATTGAAAGCAGCACTAGAATCTATTTGAATTACGTTGCACTCAAAACCCTTATCAAGGTTCTCTTGCAAATGGCATTTCAAATCTAAAAGAGCACTGCTGGTACCCTACTGCTTCCTATATGCATACTGATTGTTAGCTAACAGTTCTGTAGGTTCCACATACTTATATGATGGCTTAATGATTCCTTGAAAATGAATCTTGAAGGAATTACATACTCAACCTCGTCTGTGGTGGACCAAATTGGAATTGTCTGTCTTTGGGTTAGGCATATCTTCCATTCCACCACCACTGACAGATGATGGGTAGATTGGCTATTGACCCTAGGGAAGAGGCTGAACTACCTCACCGAGCTTTTGAAGCTAAGCAATCAGCTGAGGATCTCCCTATCCCTGATACTTGTCATCCTGTACCTATTTTTACAAAATTTTGCATTCGCTCCAGTGATGTTAAGAAAATTCTTGATACTCTTGATAGTAGCTGGAGTGGAGCAGGTCCTGATGGTTTCTTCCCTTTGTTTTTGTTAAAAGGTTTGTAGTGTGTTGTCTCCTAAGATCACTAGATTTTACAGATTTTTATGTCGACCTAGTATCTTAGTTGATAAGCACAGCTTTGTAATACAGTACCTGTTCAAAAGAGTGGCATATCTGCAGACTGCAATAACTACAGGCCAGTCTCTATTCTCCCTGTGCTCACCAAAGTTGCTGAAAAAATGATTTTTCAGCCACTGTATAAATATGTGGAATGTGAAGGATTGTTAGCTGAAAGTAAGGATGCATTCAGGAAGTAGATGGGTATCTGCAATGCTCTTTTAAACTTGACGGGACATTTGCAAGAGAACCTTTTAATAAGGGTTTTTGAGTGCAGAGTAATTCAAATAGAATTTAGTACTACTTTCGATTTAGTAAATCACAAGGCACTTATTTATGAACTTAAGAATCCTGGAGTGGGTGGATGTTTTAGAATTACTTCCAGATATCCTTATTGGTAGGCAGCATCAAGTTGCTTTGGACAGGATCTTGAGTGAACCAAGACCTATTGTGTCTGGAGTTCCACAGTGCAGTGTTCTTGGTCCACCGTTATTTTTTGTGTATACAGGTGATGTGATTGTTGGTTTGGAAGACAAGATTGTTTAGTATGCTGATGCTGCAACACTTTGGGTGAAGTAAAGTCCCCACTTATGAGAAATGAAGCTGCCCTCAGCCTCAGTCTGGACATGGACAGGATCAAGGAATGGTGTAATTGATGGAATATGAAGATGAACTCTAGTAAAACAAATATGCTATTGATTGGCAGATCTCGTACAGAATTCCCATCTCATCCTCCCCTCCAGGTGGATGGAACTTTGCTGATTGAGTCTGAAGCTTTAACTATTCTTGATGTAACTTTTGACTTACATGCATCTTACTTTTGAGAAACATCTAATGAAAGTTTCAGCAAATGCCAAACGAAAATTAGGTATTGTATGTAAGGCCTCATATATTTATAACAGTTATAAAATCAATGTAACCCACTGTTATCCCTACATTAAGAGGTCGGTTGCCTGGTGCGCCTCTTCTCCATTGCCTTCTATCAAAGGTATCATCCTCCACCGAACCTCTTCTCACCATATCTTCCTTCACTTTATCACACCATCTAATTGTAAAGATACTACAAAGACCTTCAAGTTTCCTCTTTTTAAGGAATTGTAATATCTACAAAATCTATTAATCTTCAGAGATAGCACTAAAAACCTTTATAAAAAATAGAGAAGACACCTTCATGACCACCTTCACCCCAGCTATCAAGATTATCAAGAATTATCTTAACAGCCTTAAAGCAAAATGCAGATTTTACCAGGGTAGGTTCAAGATGACAAGTATCAGCTTATTGCTTAGCTTCAAAAGCTTGATGAAGCAGTTTAACCAATCACCACAGATGAGGCTGAGTAAAACTTTCAAGTTTCCTCTTTTTAAGGAATTGTAATTTCTCTCAGCTATGAGGTAAATTCTATTCGAAGCACGGCGAGAATAAAAATAATATGGAGTAAAGTTAACCATTTTTTTCCCAAATATTGAATTTGGTCTGTCTGTCATGGTAAGCTTGTCAGCCTGTATCTTCAAACAACGGCCAGCTATTTGTCCTGAACTCTTTGACCTTTCTATGGACATTTACTAAAATAGCCACGAACATTTCATATAACTTCCTCTTGGGATCGAAATCTGTTTAAGCATCTGAAATATAAATGCCTAACAAGCTTCAGTAATGCGATTCCAATTGGCTTTAGATTTCAGCCAGACCCTATCTCCAGTGGTGACAATAGGAATATATACTGATTGACAGATATGTCCATCTCAATGGCAGATTGGTCGAATGTCTATGTACTCGCAGACCTTGGACTCAATGAGAGTTGGAACATCTGCGAATATGAGGTCTAATCTAGTGCCAGAAATATGCGTGGGTTTCTCAGCTAGCTGGACAAAATCAGAGTATACACAGAACTCAAGAGCAGGCCAGCCATGTTGATCTGTGGAATTTGAATTGAGCCACTCACCGTTCTTTGCATTGTGGTTTCCACAAATAACAAACGCAGTTTTTGAATCCTGTGACTGAGCCATGCCAATCCTCTCCAAGAGACAGTCATATATAGAATCATCAATATTTGGAGTTTGATAAATAGCAAATACATACACATTGTAGAACTTACTGGAAATCTAAAACGAACTTCATGGCAGCTACACTCCAAGTTTTTAAATAGGTCGTCCAAACTTAGTACTTACAGTCATACCTTACGCATGTGGGAAGTTACGACAATAAAGTTAAGGCCATCAAACCTTTTGATTGAATAGTCAACCTTTGACTTGTTACTACTCACAAGTGGCCTGTAGGGAGGTAGCGCTGTCAGTAGGTGCACTGTAGACATTAGTAAAGGTTCTTTGCAGCGTCCCTTCAGTCCCAAGCTGCAACCCCTTTCGTTCCTTGTACTGTACCTCAATTCATATTATCTTTCTTCCATATTGCTAGCCATCCTCCTGTTACACCTTTTTTACCTTTTACTCTCAATTTTCCTTTCACTGCTGAATGACCTCATAAGTTCCAGTGCTTGGCCTAAATTCTATATTTCTTTCCAGTCCATTCCACTACTCACGTGTCTCGGATAAAAACATCACAATGTATTCCCGGTCACAACTCTGGAGATCAAGAAAATTTGTGACCTAAGCCTCAAATCTTATCCCTACATTAAGGGGTTGGTTGCCTGATGCGTCTTCTCCACTGCCTTCCATCAAAGACATCATCAGGCATGGTTTATTGTTTGGCAAAGGGGCTTTTACGACCGAATAACATTGCTGTCATCAACCATAGTTATTGGCAGTGGCCCTAGCCTTTTACTGAAAAGTATGACTGCCAGGCCGCAGTTTTCACAGTTATTGGTGGTGGGTCTAGCCTTTTACTAAAACGTAAGACTGCAAGGCAGCAGCTGTCTTTTTACTTGCCTTATACGATACACAGGACCTGTGGTGGTAGTATTCTTACACCCCTACCACAGGATCACCTTAAGCCTCGATCTGAGTCAAGTACTCTGCAATTTTGCCTACTATGATGGGTGGCAGGCCCAGTGTTCAGCTCGATGTCTCCCAAAATTAGTATAAGAAAAAACTTAAAATCAGAAGCAAAACTAATAAATAATCCCATAACAACATCAACATAGTTAAATCAACTGAACAATAAACAGTAAAATCAACTACACCCGAATTTATGTTATTTACAATGATTTCATGATAAGGGTTGCCATAACAAGTATGGGATGGGAGGCAGGACAGATTAAAAAGTTAAGACACTTTCTGATAATTCACCAAGCAACTTTTGGAAGAAACAGGAAAGTGAACAAAAAAAGATGGAAAATGCCTGATTGTATCCTCAAACAAGGGAACTCAGACTTTGGTTACTTGACCACAGTCGAACCCAAGACATTGGAAGCCCATGATACAATGGCTATGGCACAGTCCAAGGTTGGAGAACAAGGTTTCTTTAGATAGTAACCTTCTCTTAAGGTTAGTTTACACTAGGCTTCACCCCACGCTGCATGGGTAAGACTCATCACCAACTCCTCCTAAATTCTTGCTAGCCCCGCCTACTGGTCTGCTCATCAAGAGTCACACTACACCACTAAGTCACCCTAATGAGCACTTCAGTAGGTGGGGCTAACAAGAATTTGGGAGGAGTTGGTGATGAGTCTCTCTCGCATGCAGCGTGGGGTGAAGCCTAGTGCAAACTCACTTTTAGACGGATTTGCTACCAAGGCTTAAAGGGTTCCTTCCACCCGCTAGTTTGATTTCGGCGAGTCCTCCTAGAAAAGTCTCCTCTAGAGGGAAGAAATTGAGGAAATTCCAGAAATGAAATGCAAGAAATTCCCAAAATGAAATACAAGAATTTCTGTTAATGAAAATCAAGAAATTCCCAAAATGCATGAACTTCCAGAAATTAAATGCAAGAATTTCCAGCAATGAAAAGCAAGAAATTTCCGAAATGAAATGCAGGAAATTCCCGAAATGAAATGCAAGAAATTCCGGAAATGAAATGCAAGAATTTCCGGAAATTAAATGCAAGAATTCCGGAAATGAAATGCGAGAATTCCGGAAATGAAAAGCAAGAAATTCCTGAAATGAAATGCAATAATTTCTCTAACTGAAGTTTAATAACTTAATGAATTGAAGCACAAGAAGTTCCCTAAATGAAATCCAGGAAGTTCCCGGAATTACCAGAAATGCTCAAGATGAATCCTAAATTCCCAAAATGAAATATTGGAAATTCCAGAAATTAATTCCAAGATATTCCCGAAATTGAATCATGGAAATTCCGGAAATTAATTCCCAGATATTCCCGAAATGAAATCATGAAAATTCCGGAAATTAATCCTCAGAATTTCTCGAGATGAATGCTAAATTCCAGAAGTGAAATCATGGAAATTCCAGGAATTAAATTCCAGATATTCCCGAAATGAAATCCAAGAAGTTGCTCAAATTCCCAGAAACTGTCGAAATGAAATGATAGAAAATCCCGAAATGAAATCCAGGAAATTCTCGGTGAGATTCCAGAGATTCCTATGTTTTATTACCTTTTCCTTTGCCATTTCTCCGACATAAAAGGAAACTGCAACTACTGGCATATTTTATAGCACACCTTTTTACAGCGTTATCATAATTAATTGAAACTCTTAAGGTTTCTTTCACGAATCATTCTCCAATATGAGATTACCAAGAAGCTTTATACATGTAACTTAATATACACCATACAATATAATTTTGTACAAAATAATACCTATGAATGTAAATCATTCACATTTTACATATGATAAAAAAATAAATATTTTTCCGTTTTTAGTCATTGAATTATTCCAGAGCAAAGAAACGTTTCTTCAGAAGTGCGCTCCGTTGATCAGTGTTGTTGTGAACTGCATAAAAACACTGAATGGACAGAAATATAAGACTTAGGTCATTATTTCAAGGAAGTCGAAAAGAAATGTGTATGTTAACCGTATTGTGGAGAAGAGCAGCGCAGTCATATAAAATCTCATCTAGATTTTTGTCCCAAATGGACCACAAGCGCCTCAGTGTCGTGATCGGTATGGTCTTGACCTGCCATCTCTTTGGCCGCGAGTTCGTTTCACGGGCATTCCATTGAGACGTGAGAGATGTGTATTTCTGGTGATAGGAGTTCACTCTTGACGCGGTTCGGAAGTCACGTAAAGCAGTTGGTACCGTTGCTGAATAACCACTGGTTCCATGCAACGTAAAAGCACTATACAAACAAACCAAATGGACCACACTTACACCTTAAAATTACATCATTTGTTGGCAGCCGTTGTCACTATGCTCTGTAGGGGGTTAGTGCCGTCAGTGCACCTCGCGCGGTGCACTGTAGGCATTACTTAAGGTTCTTTGCGGCATCTCTTCGGTCCTTAGCTGCAACCCCTCTCATTCATTTTACTGTTCCTGCATTCATGTTCTGTCTTCTCTCTTACTTTCCCCACCCTCTTCTAACAATTGTTTCGAGGTTTTCCTCCTGTCAAACCTCTTACTCTCAATTTTCCTTTCGTCGCTGAATGACCTCATAGGTCCCAACGCTATGCCTTCAGTCTAAATTGCCCTGTGTGTGTGTGTGTGTGTGTGTGTGTGTGTGGTGTGTATGTTTGTCCTTAAGTGAATTACAACTAATAAATTATTTACTTTGAAATGATTTCCATTTGTGGCTAACAATGTAACAAATAATTGCTCGGACACTTAAAAGATTTTGATGTCTTATATATTTTTAAGTGAATTTCAGTCTTCAGCCAAACAGGGAAATATGGCCTTAGTAATCCTTTGTAATTACCTCCGAAAAAAAAAACACTTTGAGAACACAAAAGAGAAGTGTGCCTTGTGCAAGTGATGTATATTCGTCCAGGTGATACATTTAAAATTGATTATGAAATTTCTGCCAAAGGCCAAGCGCCGGGACCTAGGAGGTCATTCAGCACCGAAAATGATGTTGAGACAGCTGTTAGGAGAGGGTGGGAAGTGAAATTGAAGGGAATGTGAACATAGACATAGTAAAAAGAATGAGAGGGGTTGCAGCTAGGGGCCGAAGGGATGCTGCAAAGAATCGTAGGTAATGCTTACAGTGCACCACGTGAGGTTCACACATAGCGCTGCAGTCATTCTCCATGGAGAGTACGAGAAAGTTATGGTGTTGGAGAAACATTTATCAAAGATTAACGTCTATGTGGTTCTGCTCTTATCTGAAGGTCTATTTATTTCAAGCGAAGACAATGATGATTTAGGAATGGCTTTGTCATTCTTAATGTACATTGGACGTTATGTAAAAAAGTGAATTTTATGTCGCGTAGAATTTTAAATTTTTATATAAATGACTTTTTAATAAGAATGAACTTGTGGACAGATATGTATTTGTGATTAAGCACAGGAATGTGTTTTGAAGCTTTCTAAAGTATTCCTGATTCTGATACAGTAGAAGATAGAGCATCTCTGTTGTTTTGTTGGTGGCAAAGACATGGTCTAGGTATGTAGTGGAACCTCGACATATGAAAGTCCCAACTTACGAAAAATTCAAGTTATGAAAGCAAATACGAAGATTTTATTGCTTCTGCATACGAAAATAATTCAGGTTACGAAAGGTTGTTACTGTAAAGTCCCGAGATTTGTCTGGACCACCGATAACAATTATAAAACTCGTGCGCAGCCAACTGAGTAGACTCACCACCATCCTCCCGCTCTCCCATTGGTTCCTGATGCTAGTCACCGCCGTAAGATCCTGCTCTCCTATTGGTCAGCTTCTCTCCCATTGTGCATCTACGTAAAGGGATACTTCGGTCATTCCGTAGCAGCATCGTTATCGTATGCACACAGGATTTGTTCGTTCATATACGATTTCGTTTGTTAATGTAAATTCGTGTTAGTGATTTCGCTTTGTACTTTATCATGTTGTGTGAGAACTTAATTAGTACATAACTTAATTACGTATAGTCATGGGTCCCAAGAAAGTTGCTGAAGTTCACGGAAAGAAGAGGATGCTTTCTATGGAGACAAAAATGGAGATTATCAAGAAGTATGAGGCTGGCATGGGGTTGAGTGTAATTGCTAAGGAATACGGCCGAAATCCATCGACGATAGGCACCATTCTTAAGCAGAGGGAAGCCATCAAAGCAGTTACACCTTCCAAGGGCGTGACTATTTTGTCCAACAAGAGGAGCCACGTGCACGATGAGATGGAGAGGCTGCTTCTTGTATGGATAAAAGACAAAGAAATCGCTGGTGATACAATAACCGAGACGGCAATCTGCCACAAGGCCAGCGCTATTTTCGGCGATTTGATTGCTCAGGCCGAAGACGATGGAGGAGAAGGGACATCGACGCCAACCCCAGACTTCAAGGCTTCTCATGGGTGGTTTAAAAAATTCTGGAAACGGACTGGCATCCATTCGTTGGTGCGGCATGGGGAGGCTGCTAGCTCAGACACGAAAGCCGCCGAAGCCTTTATTAAGATGTCCGACAAGATGACGATCAACGAAGGCTACAGTTCTCAGCAAGTCTTCAACTGTGATGAGACTGGCCTTTTTTGGAAAAAAATGCCTCGTCGGACGTACATCACGGAGGAAGAGGTGAAGCTACCCGGGCATAAGCCAATGGGGATTGTAAGGTGAAGCCCCTACTTGTGTATCATTCGGAGACTCCTTGAGCCTTCAAGGGCCACAAAGTGCTAAAGGAGAAGCTTCCAGTGATGTGGAGGGCTAATGCAAAAGCATGGGTAACGAGACTTTTGTTCACCGAGTGGGTAAATCTGTGTTTCGGTCCGACAGTGAAGAAATTCTTGGAAGAGAAGCGCCTCCCTCTGAAATGTCTGTTGTTGTTGGACAATGCCCCTGGTCACCCTCCTGGCCTCGAGGAAGATATCCTAGCAGAGTTTTCTTTTATCAAGGTTCTTTATCTTCCGCCTAACACCACCCCTCTTCTCCAGCCCATGGACCAGCAAGTGATATCGAACTTCAAGAAGCTGTATACAAAATATCTTTTCAAGAGATGTTTTGACATCACCGATACCACAAACCTCACTTGTGTGAATTTTGGAAGGAGCATTTCGATGTTGTCATATGCATCCGACTCATACATCAAGCTTGGTAGGAGGTTTCGAGGCGAACCTCGAATTCTTTGTGGAGGAAACTCTGGCCTGATGCCGTATCCGCCCGAGACTTCGAGGGATTCGATGTGGTCGAAGCTGATGCAGATTCAGAAACAGTTGACGATCCTGAAACTGTTTTGCAACCAGATCTTGATGAGATCGTTGCACTCGGGAAGTCCATCGGGCTGGTCGTCGACGAGGACGACATCAATGACCTTCTCGAGAAGCACCAAGAGGAGCTTACGGCGGATGACCTGAAGGAGTTGGAGGCCATGCAACATAACGTTGTTCAAGAAGAGTTCTCTAACAGCGGCAAGGAGGGGGATGACCCTATGACAACGGCAGAAATTAAGGATGGTCTAGCTGCTTTTCATAAGGTGCAGTCATTTGTAGAAAAGAGACACCCCGAAAAAGCTTACACAGGTCGTATGCTTGCGCAGTTCGATGACGTTTGCCTGAGTTGTTTCAGGAACATTGTCAAAAGCAGGCAGAAGCAATCTTCCTTGGATAGTTATTTTTTAAAGAGGCCATTAGTAGGAGTAAGCAAACAGGAAGATCCAAGTGATACGAAAAAGCAGAAAGCTGAAAGTGGTGAAGAATGAAATTTTGTAAAAAAAAACATAAAGTATAAAAAAGTAAAAAGAAATGTTAAAAAAAAAATTATTAAGTTTTTTGTAAAGTTAAGTGTTAACGTTATGTGCCATTTGTTAATGTGTTTCGTAAAGTTTAGTGTTAATGTTTCCTGTCATTTTTTAATGTGTTTCGTGAAGTTAAGTGTTCATGTTTTCTACCATTTGTCCTCCTCCTCTGTCGCCATTTTCGGAGATCGCCTCACTCGAAAGGTAAGGTTCCACATTTTACTACATACTTATGTACGTACAGTATTTCTTGTACCATGTACACTTGTACACTTTATTTACAGGTATGTAGTACATATTAGTAGTATATGTAGTTTAAATTAGGTATTGAATGGTCCAAATTGTATTTCATTGTTTATTGGTTAATTAGCTTTATTATAAAATTTACTGGGGTGTTTTTGTAGGGCTTGGAACGAATTAGACAATTTACATGTAAAATGTGGTTCAAGATACGAAAAAATCAGGTTACGAAGGCCGCTTTGGAACGGATTAATTTCGTTTCCTGAGGTACTACTGCATGTTACAAAAAGATTGTGAAACCAGGGATTTCACAAAATCCCTGAAGTTTCCAGGGAATTCGTGAGATCGTCGATTCACCGAGGAACATTTCATCCTAGGGGCTAGTACTAAATACGGCGAAACAGTGATTCATCTACACTGTTTCGTCTTGTTTAGCACTAGCCCCTTGGGTGTGAAATAGCTCATTGTGTTGAGTACTAACCCCCTTGAATCAAATGTTCCTAAGTCAATTGGTGATGTCACGAATTCCCTGAAAATGTCAGGGATTTCATAAAATCACTGGTATCACAGTCTTACTCTACCTAACATAAATAACTAGACCGTGGTCACAGGTTCTAGCTCTTAAGATCAGCCCGTAACTAGGTTGATCTGTGAAGAGAGAAAAAATGGCTCTCTGGTGGTTGATTTACGAAGAGGAAGAAGGATAAAAGCAGGGTTGCAGTTGCAGTACCCATCAGTATGAGAGCAAGCGTTATATTAGCAACTATAGTAGATTCACTTCAAACGTGCATGTGCATGTAATGTCTAGGACAGTCCCTTACGACGCTCCTGATTGGCTGTTGATAAGCCAATCTCAGGGCTGGAAACTCAGTCTCTCTCTCGAGTTCACATAAGCAGGATGTATGTTCCACCTCTCCTAAGGGATAATTTTGAAAGACGTATTTCTCTAGAGATTGAGAGTTTCTAGCCCTGTGATTGGCTTATCAACAGCCAATCAGGAGCGTCGTAAGGGACTGTCCTAGACATGAGATGCACGCTTGATGTGAATCTACTATAGCAAGTGCCAGCCAAGTTGCAGAGGACTGAGAAGGAAAGGGAAAGAATTTGAGTTTGAGGAGAAAAAGAGTTTCTCAATTACAGTTCGCTTACGTTATATCAATAGCAGTCAGCTAAAGCGGTATATTAACCCTTAAACGCCGACTGGACGTATTTTACGTCGACATTTTTTGTCTCTCGGGTGCCGACTGGACGTATTTTACGTCGACATACAAAAGTTTTTTTAAAAATTCGCGGAAAAATACTTTTAGGCCTACCAGCCAAAAACTCTTGAATCACGCGCCTTGGGGGATGCTGGGAGTTCACGGATCAAGGTATTGTTTTATTTACAATCGTTACGCAGGCGCGCAAGCGCGAATTTCTTTCTTGCCGCACTAAAAAGTATCTGTGACACATCTCGGAAATTATTTCGTCACTTTGACATAATTTTTGTACCATTTTAAATTAGCCGTTACATGGAGTATTATATATGAAAATGTGCGCATTTTTATGAAGAATACAACAAAAAAATATTCATGATTGTAGCTTTTATCAGTTTTGAGATATTTTCATATAAACAACGATAAGTGCCAAAATTTCAACCTTCGGTCAACTTTGACTCTATCGAAATGGTCGAAAAACGCAATTGTAAGCTAAAACGCTAATATTTAGTAATATTCAATCATTTAAATTAATTTTGCAACTAATTGGAAGTCTCTAGCACAATATTTTCGATTTATGGTGAATTTATGAAAAAACATTTTCCTTACGTCCGCGCGGTAACTCTTCCGAAAAAATCATACATGCGATTGTGGTAATGTTTGCACCATTTTAAATTAGCCGTTACATAAAGTTTTATATATGAAAATGTGCGCAATTTCATGCACAATACAACTAAAAACAACCCATGGTTGTAGCTTTTATCAATTTTGAAATATTTTCATATTAAAAATGATAAGTGACAAATTTTCAACCTTCGGTCAACTTTGACTCTACCGAAATGGTCAAAAAACGCAATTGTAAGCTAAACTGCTTATATTCTAGTAATATTCAAGCATTTACCTTCAGTTTGCAACAAATTGGAAGTCTCTGGCACAATATTTTGATTTATGGTGAATTTATGAAAAAAATAACATTTTCTTTACGTCCGCGCGGTAACTCTTCCGAAAAAAATCATACGTGCGATTGTGGTAATATTTGCACCATTTTGAATTAGCCGTTACATAAAGTTTTATATATGAAAATGTGCGCAATTTCATGTAAAATACAACAAAAAATAATTGAATTGGTTGTAGCTTTTCTCATTTTTTAAATATTTGCATATAAATCACTATAAATAGAAAAAAAAAACCACGTTCGGTCAACTTTGACTCTACCGAAATAGTCGAAAACGCAATTGTAAGCTAAAACTCTTACAGTTTAGTAATATTCAGTCATTTATCTTCATCTTGAAACAAATTCGAAGTCTCTAGCACAATATTTAGATTTATGGTGAATTTAAAAAAAAAATCTTTCCTTCCCTCCGCGCGCGGATTCTCCGCCACAAATCTCCGAAATGCGTATGTTCCATTCTCGGAATATTTGCTCCATTTCATATTAGGCATTTCATAGAGTTTTATATATGAAAATGTGCGCAATTTCATGTAGAATAAAACGAAAAATATTTGAAGGTTGTAGCTTTTCTTATTTCCGAAATAATTGCATATAAAAAAATATATATATAAAAAATTCTACATTCGGTCAACTTTACCTAGTCAGATATGGTCGAAAACTGCATTTGTAAGCTAATATTCTTAAAGTATAGTAATATTCAATCATTTGTCTTCATTTTGAAAGAAATTGGAAGTCTCTAGGACAATATTTAGATTTATGGTGAATTTTTGAAAAAAATATTTGTTTACGTACGTGCGTTACGAATTCATGCATTATTTTGTGATAATATTTTCTCTGTGTTGCTTTTATTGTTTTACAATGTGTTATATACTAAAATGATCGCAATTTAGTGTACATTACAACGAAAAAAAAAGTAACTCGTTACCTTTAACCGTTTTGCGCAGAGCGCGATTTGAATTCAATTATATATGAAATTTCGTTTTTGCGCTATCATATATCGTATTATTTATATATGATAATGATAATTTTTTTCATTTCTGATGGTTGCATACTAAACTTCAGCCAATGGCAAAAAAAGGAGCCAAAAATGAACTCTTAATCTTAAAAACTAAGCGCGCTGTGATTTTTTGAAAAAAAAAAATTTTCCGCTTCCGCTCTCACTCTGAAACACTTCCGGCACACGGGAGACATTTTTTTTTTTACCGCTCCGGCGTTTAAGGGTTAATTAAGGAAGTCTGCTACAGTCCGTGGATTTTGTTTGTACTTCCATGTTAGGCCTCTTCCCCTGAGACAGGACTCTAGTCATTGTTATTAACGAAGGAAAAGGAATATTAAAATGATATCATTTCAAGATATATGTAAAAAAAAAACTGATTCGTTATGTGTACGTGGTATGACATTGTGAGGTTTTATGTAACGAATCTGAAGCCTTATTCTGAAACATACATATGAAAGAGGACAAAATGCTGTGAAACTGTTTGCGTTTTAGTATTTATTGTAAGTTTAATGTGTTTATGATTATTTTAATATGATTTTTTTGCTTAAGTCACGATATAAGTTTCTTTTATAATAATGCTTGATTTCTACAGTTTTCCACAACATGGAGAAATAGCGGAAAGTAAACTTTAATGCTGTTTTGGCAGTGTTTTGGAAAATAGGTTGGGTGCTGCTTAAGTCTAGATTTTCTAAATAATTGAATTATTTACTTTTTATTTCCAGAACATCCCTACGTTTGCACCAACACTTGCAGTTATTCAGGTAAGATTCTCTCTGAGTTACTCCCAGATGTGAACTGTGTATTATAAGTATATAATGTATATATATATATATATATATATATATATTATATATATATATATATATATATATATACTATGTTAATGTTATTGACTTTCAACATCAAGCTTAAAATATTCAAATATCCGAAGGCATATTAAATATTTTCTTAATTTACAGCTTCGTGCCTCCAAGTACGACCTGTATTTTATTTCATTTATTCGAATCCCTTGTTTCAGCACCTGATTCTCAACATGAGTCTCTCTCTCTCTCTCTCTAAATAAATAAATAAATAAATAGATATTTTATATATATATTATATATTATATATATATATATATATATATATATTATATATATAGTATCTTATATATATATATATATTATATATATATATCAGGCAGTCCCCGTTTATTGGCGGGGTGCTGATAAGCAAAAACCACCATCAACCCTTAAATGCCGAGCCGGTATTTCCGAAAGTTACTCCTGTATGCCGGCGGGGTTCAGAAGTGAGCCCTGAAGCGGAAAAAAAAAAAAATCACAGCATGCTTAGTTTTCAAGATTAAGAGTTCATTTTTGGCTCCTTTATTTGTCATTGCTTGAAATTTAGCATGCAACCATCAGAAATGAAAAAAAAATATCATTATAATATATAAATATTGGAATATATGACAGTGCAAAAAAACATTTCATATATAATTGTATACAAATCACGCTGTGAGCAAAACGATTAAAGCTAGTGAGTTAATTATTTTTTAGTTGTATTGTACACTAAATTGCGATGATTGTGGTATATAACAAATTGTAAAACGATTAAAGCAACACAGAGAAAATATTATCACAATATGATGCATGAATTCGTAACGCGCGGATGTGAAAAAAAAATTCGTCTTCAAAAATTCACCATAAATCGAAATATTGCCATAGAGACTTCCCGTTTGTTGCAAAATGAAGGTAATTGATTGAATATTACTAGACTGTAAGTGTTGTAGCTTACAATTGCAGTTTTCGACTATTTCGGTCGAGTTATATTTGACCAAAGGTCGAAAGATTTCTATTTTTTATGATTTATATGAAAATATTTCAAAACTGATAAAAGCTACAACCATGAGTTATTTTTTGTTGTATTCTACATGAAATTGCACATATTTACATATATACAACTTTATGTAACAGCTAATATAAAACGGTGCAAACATTACGACAATCGGACAAAGGAATTTGTGATTTTTCCGGCAGAGTTACCGCACGGACGTAAGGAAAATGTTTTTTTCAAATATTCACCATAAATCGAAATATTGTGCTAGAGACTTCCAATTTGTTGCAAAACAAAAGTAAATGATTGAATATTACTAGAATGTAAGAATTTTAGCTTACAATTGCGTTTTTCGACCATTTCGGTCGAGTCAAAGTTGACCGAAGGTTGATGTTTTGGCACTTATTGTTATTTGTAAGAAAATATTTAAAAACTGTTAAAAGCTACAACCATGTGTTATTTTTGTTGTATTCTACATGAAATTGCGGACATTTTCATATATAAAACTTTATGTAACAGCTAATATAAAACTGTGCAAACATTACGACAATCGGACGAAAACATTTCAGACTTTTTCGGCAGTTACCGTGTGGACGTAAGGAAAAACTTTATTTTCAAAAATTCACCATAAATCGAAATATTGTGCTAGAGACTTCCAGTTTGTTGCAAAATAAAAGTAAATGATTGAATATTACTAAAATGTAAGAGTTTTAGCTTACAATTGCGTATTCTGACCATTTATGTCGAGTCAAAGTTGACTGAAGGATGAAATTTTGGCACTTTTCGTTATTCATATGAAAATATTTAAAAACTGATAAAAGCTACAACCATGTGTTATATTTCATTGTATTCTACATGAAATTGCACACATTTTCTTATATAAAACTCTATGTAACACTCTATGTAACGGCTGATATAAAATGGTGCGAAAATTACGTCAAAGTGATGAAATAATTTTTGAGATGTGTCGCTGATGCTTTTTAGTGCGAGAAGAATTAAATTCGCGCATGCGCGCCTGGGTGACGCTTGTTAACAAAACAACAGCTCGATCCGTGAACTCCCAGCATCCCTCAAGGTGCGTGATTCAAAAGTTTTCACCAAGTAGGCCTATAACTATTTTTCCACGAATTTTTTAAAAAAACTTCTTTGCGTCGACGTATCATACGTCAATTAAGCACCCAGCAGACAATTTTCGTTGACGTTTAATGCGTCCAATAGGCGTTTAAGGGTTAACTGAAACTTGGCTATTTATGGCGTCAGTATCCAGTTAATAGCTCTGATAACCAGTTAATAGCGCCTCTGTTAGGTAGGTTATGGCGCAATAACTCTAAGCACTGATAACTGGAACTCGGCCTGTTATGGCACCATCAATCTCCAATTTTCTGGTGCTAGACAAACGTCATAAAAGCACATTGCCATTAACCGAGTCTGCTGGTAACTGGGAACTGCTCGTATGTGACACACACACACACACACACATATATATTATATATATATATATGTATATGATATATAGTATATGATATAGTATATATATATATATATAATATAATAATAATATGTATAGTCTATATTTTTATATTTATAATATACGTTATATATACATAATTAATATTATTATTATATAATTATTATTATATTATATTAAAATATAATAATATATATATTTATAATTATTACATATACATATATATATATACATATTATATAATCTATATAATTTATTATATATATATAATATATATAATATATTACTCTATAATAATATATATATATATAATACTATTATAAATAATTAATATATATATATATCATATATATATATATCTATATATCTTATATCTATATATATTATATATATATATATATAGATATATATAATATATATATATACATAATATATATTATATATATATATAATAATATATATATATAATATATAATATATATATATATAGATATAGATAATAATATATATATATATATCTATATCATATCTATATATCTATATATATATATATATATATATATATATATATATATATATAACATATAGTATATGTATAAATATATATATATATGTGTGTGTGTGTGTGTGTGTGTGTATATATATATATATATATATATATATATATATATATATATATATATATATATATATATATATATATATATATATATATATATATATATATATATATATATAGAGAGAGAGAGAGAGAGAGAGAGAGAGAGAGAGAGAGAGAGAGAGAGAGAGAGACTCCCATTGAGAATCAGGTGCAAAAACAAGTGCTCTGGATAAAAGAAAAAAAAATATCAGGTCATATTTGGAAGCGTGAAGCTGTAAATCAAGAAAATATTTGCTATGCTTTTGGATATTTGAATATTTTTAAGCTTGGTGTTAAAAGTCAAGAACATTTGATATATGATTTGCAGTTTTTTTTTTAGTAAATAGTATACCATTTCTCTTCATTATCATTTATGTATTACTTATTTTATTATGTTAACTTCAACTTTTGTATTTACAAATGTTGATTCTTATCTATTGTCTTTGTGTTGCCCTACTTGCCTTAGGCGATGAACGGCCAGGTATCACGTACCAAGGAGGTCAGCAGTACAAATATGAGTACAAAGGCGAGGTCATCACGAAAAGTAGGGTCACAGCCGACGAAGATTCCAAGATGGCAGTTACGGCTGAGGTCATCATCTCAGCGAGGACGGAATGTGACCACAGAATGCAGGTCAGAGAAAACACGTTTCTTGACATTTCTCACTTTAGAATAATAATAATAAAAAAAAGCTTAGTTTCCTCAAGCGATCGTTCTTTCTCGTGAGTCATTTTTGGGATTGATAGAAAATGTGTATTTGTTTTTAAAACTTAGGGAAAACGTTATTAGTCAGTCATCCAACGCTATAATCTAAAAATATACGAGTTTACCCTACGAGTTTACCCCGTAGAAGGTAGAGTTGTGCAACGTCTATATAGACCTTGGAGTTGTCAATGCACCTCACGTGGTGCGCTCTAGGCCCCATTAAAAGATGTTTTCAGCGTCTCTTCAACCCTTAATGCACTTTTTTTTTCCTTACCTCCGTTCGTTTCCACTTTGTTTCTTCAATCTTGCTGTTTCACTATTCAGACTCTCTCCTCTCTCTCTCTCGGTCTCTCTCTCTCTCTCTCTCTCTCTCTCTCTCTCTCTCTCTCCCCCCCCCCCCCCCACCCCCCCCCCCCCCCCCCCCCCCCCGCTCTCTTCATTGTCTTAAGAATTGAATGGCCAAAAGTGTTCCAGTGATTAGCTCGACTGCCTAGATTTCATAAACTCATAAGTGAAATATAAGCATATGTGATTACTTAATAAATTATTTATTCATTTATTTATGTATCTTTATTTAATATTTATTTATATCTATCTATTTATTGAGATATTCCACGGGACCCTTAGAACCTGTAATATTAAATGCTGAGAAGAATTTTGTTTTGAACGATCAGGTCACGAACTTGATGGTCGAGGACGTCCCTGAGGAAGACTCGAAGTGGTTCAAAGAGGCCGTGGAACAGTACGACCTGCATTACAGGTGAGTTGGGCACGCTGGTTGCTCCTCTCGGTATTAACCTCGCGTCACGTGACCTACTCCTAGAGGCTATATAGTACTAAACATGGTGGAAGCTCTCTGGGACGCCCTTTTTAGTACTAGCCCCTCGGGGGATCAGAGTATTATATACACCCATTTTTATATTTTGCGGTCGATGAATGACATTAATAAACGATCTCTTCGTGTGGCCGTCTACTTTACTTAGCTTGAGTTTACCCTGGACTTTGACAAAGGTGATTCAGAGCAGGTTAATACTGTTGCTCTCTTCCCTTTTACATAATCTCATGCAGGATGTTGGTGGGTGAAGGGAGGGCATAGAGTGACACAGAGGCGCCAGGTGAATTCCATTCTTGTTTCCTTTGATAGGAAGGGGCTCGTATTTCGCGGTGATCAGGTTGTTCATTACGTCAGTTGCGTGAGTCATGACGTGGAAGTACTTTGGACCATGAAAGTAAACTATTTTCGAGGTTAAAATATATGCATAAGTATTTTGGAAGAGAGTCGTGATATAAAAATTAATTCTTTGATATAAAGTTTTAGATTTTTATCATATTAAATAAACACTAAAAATGATAAGTGATCAAGAGGAAATTCATAGTGGTACTAGGGTATTTCCACATTTAGCCACCAAAAGCTTTAAATAACTATTAGACAAGTTATTCAATGTTTTGAAAGTAACCCTTAGAATGAGTGAATGCGCACCGAGTCACCAGAATTTTAAATGACCCTCAGATGATGCAGTTAAAGATCTTTGCACTGCACTGGAACGACTGTTCTTGATTTTTTAGTTTTCTGTCGGAGAAAACTATAGTGCAGGCTTTGTCTGTCCGCCCTCATATCCTAAGAACTACTGAGACTAGTGGGCTGTGAATTGATACGTTGATCATCCACCCTCCAAACATCAAACATACCAAATTGCAACCCTCTAGCCACATATTTTTTTTTAGTTAAAGTTACCCATAATCGGTGCTTCTGGCAATGATATAAGATAGGCCACCACCGGGCCGTGGTTAAAGTTTCATGGGGCGCATGTCATACAGCATTATACCGGTGGCCGTGATTATACGCCTGTAACTGCTATACAGAAAACTCAACTGCAATTAAGAAACTTCGGTGCATTTTTTACTTGTTTATATAGTTCTTGATCGTGAACTCATAGAAACTCCACAGTAAATTGAATGTATTTCACTATATCCAGCTACCAGGATGGCTGGGTCGAGTACCTCTGTCCCCACGACGAGGAGGACGTGGCTGCCACCAACTTCAAGAGGGGGATTCTGTCAGCCATTCAGTCCTCCGTCACGAACGTCATCGAAACCAAGGAGGTCGTCGTTCAGGAGGTGAGGGGCCCCCTGGGAAGACTTCCAATTCCAGCGCCCATTTTTTTTTTTTTTTTTTTTTTTTGTTTTTTTTTTTTTTTTTTTTTTTTTTTTTTACATATTTTCATATAATTTTTCTTGTATTTTTTATCTCATTTCCATCATTTCTTTGGCTATTGTGAAGTATTATCTTATTTTTATTATTTTACTTTAAAGGACAACATCAGTATTTGTGTTGTTTCAAACATTTTAATATCTTCTTCTTGGCTGTGGGAGGAGGGGACTCTAATTTAGACTTTTTACATCAGAGTTTGTTGGTGCAATCAATACATTTTTCTCCCTTTCCCTTATTACTACGCTCTGGACAAAATCCAGAGCTTGCGCATGAGGCGCCTCAGTGGCGTGATCGGTTTGGCCTTGGCCTGCCAACTCTGTGGCCGCTAGTTTAATTCTCGGGCATTCCATTGAGGAGTGAGGGATGTATATTTCTGGTGATATAAATTCACTCTGTGTGGTTCGGAAGTCACGTAAAGCCGTTGGTCCTGTCGCTGAATAACACCATACAAACGAAACAGCTTGAACAGGGTTGGGTTATAAACTAGCGACCTGAACAGAAAATTCAAAAAACGAAACCTTTGCAGAGCGATGTGTCTGGTGAATGTGAAACCCTTTATCAACTGAGTGGATCAGGAGACATGACGTTCAACAAGACGAAGCTTAATTGTCGGTATAGTTCCTACCTCCCGAAGGTTCTTCACGAGCCCTACATGGCGGCCGATGGCGATGACAACGTTTTGCCATTTTTCAGGTGAGCTGAAGCAGTGCCATAGTCTCTCTCTCTCTCTCTCTCTCTCTCTCTTCTAATTTCATTGTGACTTCAAGTTCTTGATCTTAAATTTCAGAGTAATTATGATTCAGTGAAAGAACCGATTGCGTTATTCTCTCTCTCTTGGGTATGTTTGACGCCAGTTTTAGTAGATATAAATCAACCAATCCGCTCTTTGCAGCGTGCCTTCGGCCCCTAGCTGCAACTTCTTTTGTTTCTTTTACTGTATCTCCTTTCATATTCTCTTTCTTCCATCTTATTTTCCACCCAATCCTAACAATTGATTCGTAGTGCAACTGTGACGTTTTCCTCCTGTTACACCTTTCAAGCCTTTTACTGTCAATTTCCTCATAGGTCCCAGTGCTTGGCCTTTGGCCTAAATTCTGTATTCAACTCAATCACTTCCCCCTTTTTTTCCCCAGGAGCAACAAAAACTGCATCATGGAACTGAGTCAAGGAGTCTGGAAATCCGTCACATGCAAGGAAGAGGTAAAGGTTGAGGCACCTTTTTCTGCTTCGACTGACGCCTCCATTATGGCTGCCATGGCCGTAACTTCTACGCTGTCCCT
Source organism: Macrobrachium nipponense (assembly GCF_015104395.2). Classification (NCBI taxonomy): domain Eukaryota; kingdom Metazoa; phylum Arthropoda; class Malacostraca; order Decapoda; family Palaemonidae; genus Macrobrachium; species Macrobrachium nipponense. The sequence goes on along the minus strand of NC_061090.1, from coordinate 78,717,193 downwards.
TCAGTCTGGTCCTGAGCCTCTCCAAGGGGACTTCTCCAATGGTAAGTATCAAGTTATATATATATATATATATATATATATATATATATATATATATATATATATATATATATATATATATATATATCTATATATATATATTATATTCTATGATATAAATAATATAATTAGTCTTACACATGATTTTATTCATCAGTCATCACACAAAAGAAATAAAAATGGTTGTATATCATGACCAGTTTCGGCTTTTATTCTAAGTGATTTATATAAGTATACATATATATAATATATAATATATATATATTATATATAAATATATTTATAATTATCATAAATATATAGTATTAATAAATAATATATTAATATATATATATATATATATAAATATATATATAATATATATCTATTATTATATATATATTTAGATATTTATTTATACTAGTGTTTGTGTAAAGCATGTGCAGAAAAACCAACACTGTACACGTAAGAATCAAGCCGTCAATTGTCATCACCTGTTTGATTCTTGTCTCGTACAGGTGACCGGCCAACGAGGAGAGAATCCATCAGAATGGATCTGAAAGGGGCCATAGAGTCGTCCGAATCTAGGAAGAACAACATTACAGATATCGTGGAACAGGTAAATAGTACTGTATCTCGCATTCCCGTCAGTTATTGCCACTTTAGCATACTCTTTCATATTATTTGTGGGGACATTTTACTATTATTGTATCAGTAAATGAAACCTATTCACATGGAACTAGCACACAGGGGCCATTGGCTTTAAATTCATACTTCCAAAGAATGTTAGTTTCAGCCTCCCACCGCAGACCTTACACTGCAGCAGTAACTGATCATGAAACAGAGCCAGTGATTTTTCATTGGCTGGGGAAGATAAGAACCCGTGACATCTGAGTGGCATGCCATAACATTAACCACCATACCAGCAGAACAGTATAAGTGTCAATATCTAAAGACAGAAGAGGGAGAGTATTTATATAATATATATCATACCAAGTACTTTCGTGTCATTAACACAACTTCATTTCATTAAGTTGTGTCCTGAAGATGTGTTCATTACATGAAAATGGCTGGCATTCGTCTTTTTTATTTCCATTATATATATATATATATATATATATATATATATATATATATATATATATATATATGATATATATACTCACACACACACCACACACACACACACACACACACAGTGCTGGCGGCGACAAATTTCAGTTATTGCCGCCGATAACCGTGGCTCAGTGCTATTATCAGCAATTTTCGGACTTTGGCGATTTTCAGTTATCGTCGCACCATTTGGAACAGAACCCCTGTTGATAACTTAGGACTGTGTGTGTATATATATATATATATATATATATATATATATATATATATAATATACATATACATATTATATACACACACACACACACACACATATATATATATATATATATATATATATATATATATATATATATATATATATATATAGATATATATATATATAGATATATATATATATATATATATATATATATATATATATATATATATATATATATATATATATATATATATATATATATATATATATACTATATATATATCTATATATATCTATATCTATATCTATATATATATCTATATATATATATATATATACATATATATATATATATATATATATATATATATATATATAGTATATATATATATATACACATATATTAAGCTACAAATGTCCTTTAATATCCAATTTATTCTACCTAGGAATTAATATATTTTGATATATGTTAACCAAAAGGGAATTTTTTAGTAGATAATAATTTCGTCTTCTCGTGGATTTCAACCACCAAACAGAGGAGAAATGAGGACTTCAGTAAGGTTACTGACATCACTGAAGTCCTGATTTCTCTGTCCGCTGGTTCGAATCTACGAGAGGACAAATTTCAACTAAAAAAAATCCCCTTCGGTTAACGTATATGAAAATATTTTAATTCTGAGGTAGAGCGAATAGTACATTTGTATTTGAATCACAGTGATGTGATAGAAATTCATATGTATTTATGTGTGTGTGTGTTTGCGCGTGCATAGTGTGTGTTTATCTGTGAATGATAAAAGCTGGAAACTTGACACTAAAAGCTTTTTCACATTTAATAGATTGGAGCGGTGATGACTCAGCTGTCCGAGTCTATTGACGGCGAAGCATCGCAGGTGGAGGAAAGGCCCTTTGCCTTCTCCAGCCTCCTGAGTCTCGTCGGAAGTGTTCAGGATGACGATGATTTGGAAGCAGTTTGGGTGGCGAACGTTGAAGAGAAAACGCGCAGGTGAGTTTTTGTTCTTCTGGTGTCCATTTTGTGAGAAGCAATTGTGTGTGTATGAGTATGTTCATGTTTGTTTGCCTACATTTTTTGCATTTTTGCTTTGTGTGTGTGTGTGTGCGTGTCATAGTGAGAGTGAAAAAGTTGGGTTTTATTTTACTATTGATTAATATTGATGCAGTACAGAATGGCTCTCCATTTTACTTGGTAGGTTCATTCATCCCTCATCAAAATTGTCTGCTTCCACTTCCCTTATGTTGTGGCATTAAATATTTCGAATTGGATATTGGTACAGCAGCCGTACCCCGATCGCTGTAGATATTTGTACGGCAGTGAATTGCGCATGCGCGGCCGTGTTTACTGCCTCAGGCATATCGGTGACAGCAAGAAAAACCGCGGAATAATACATTAGTTTTCACTGAAAAACAAATGTTTTCAGGCTTTAGTTTTCGCTGAAAAACAAATGTTTTCAGGCTTTAACGCGCTGAAAGAAGCCACAGACATCTATGAAGACTCAAACTTTCAAAAATTGTAGGTAGATCTATATTACTATTCCGCGGCAGCCTAGACTATGGCAGTTGCGTTTTTTCAATGCAGTTTTACCTCCTGAAAAAGAATTTTAAGTAATGGCTATTTATTCGGACGACTGTTATTAAACCCCCCAGGCTCGTACTAAACACAGCGAAATACATTTGACTCCCCAATTCCTGGTGACTTTTGTATTCGCGGGGACGAACGATGAGGAATGCTTCTACAGAAATACCAAAGTGTATATACGTAGGTCAAGAACGATCGAATCGGCCCTGAAAAGAACTCTGAAGAGGAGATTCAAAGAGGATTTGAAATACACAGAAATCGTGCTCTGCTGTATTCATGGTGGTAAGGAAAACTACCACCAAAGTCGCTCCTCTGGTAAATGGCCAAATCAGTCGTTAGTAGGTAATTGTAGCTGTCGGAGAAGACTATAGAAGTTACCAGCTTGTGAAATGGCAAAATTAAACAAAATTTCGGCACTATTCCATTAAAATTGGGATAGTTTTACTTTGTAGCACAAAAAAGCGGGGAAAAAAAAAAGCGGGACTGTCCCGCCCAAAAGCGGAACTCTGGTCACATAATACAGTATGATTAACAAACTGTTAAATGGATACAGCTAACTGCCGTACCTACAGCAAGTCAAGAGTGCAATACGGCACCACTGACAGAATCTGCCGCACCCCCACCACACTGTTATTTGTGCGGCAGGAAGTCTGAAATTGACGCATGCGCAATTCACTGCCGTACCAATATCTACCGCGATCGGGATACGGCTGCTGTACCAGTATCCTAAATATTTTCAAGCATGAAAACTAATTATCACCTGGTATTTGTGAAAGAGTGATTGGATTCCTCTTAGGTCCCTCGCTGTTTTGTATATGTGTATACACACATACACACACATAAATATATATATATAATATATATGATTATAATATATATATATATAATATATAATATATATATATATATATATATATACATATATATATATATATATATATATATATATATATATATATATATATATATATATATATATATATATATATATATATATATAGGTATATATAGTATATATATATATTATATATATATATATATATAATATATATATAATGTATCATGCACTCTATCAAGTCCAACCGAAGAAGAGACTCTAATGCATTTTCTAGCCCAAGACAAATCATCTCATAGGAAAAAAAGTTATAAGGTGCAGGGAAAACAGAAACTGGAAGAGAACTGCAAAGCCTGTCATTCAAAAAAGGACAATAACAGAGCTGAATGACCGATAGCACGAGTATATGAAGTCCAGACAATTGGAATGTTTGATTTAAATGCTTTTTATTTGTTAATGTTTGCATTTCTAATTATATAAGAATTGTTTAACGTTACCATAATTTACCATAATTATGGATTCTGCATATTCTGTAGATAACACTTGAATGAGTCTTGTAATGCCTGTCTGTTAAGTCTTTGATAAAAATACCTGATCTACATTTCATGCATCCCTCAAATGGAAAACTAACAAGGCGTGGTCCACCTACAGCGTATTCGACCACGTGCAAGATTTTCCCCTCACACATAAGTTGCAAACATTATAATCCTAACTAATTAATACTCATACTTAGTACTATTCATACTGACAACAAGGATCAAGTAAAAAGGACACAAATTAAACATTGTCCTGTACTCTCAATTATAAATGCTAGCACAAAATAACTGACATTTATAAGTGGTAACACATAATAACTGACAGTTATAAGTGGTAGCACAATAAATTGACAATTATAAGTGGTAACACAAAATAACTGACAGTTATAAGTGGTAACACAAAATAACTGACAGTTATAAGTGGTAACACAAAATAACTGACAGTTATAAGTGGTAACACAAAATAACTGACAGTTATAAGTGGTAACACAAAATAACTGACAGTTATAAGTGGTAACACAAAATAACTGACAGTTATAAGTGGTAACACAAAATAACTGACAGTTATAAGTGGGTAACACAAAATAACTGACAGTTATAAGTGGTATCACAAAATAACTGAACAGAAAAAAGACTCTTAATTTCTGCACACTAAATGCACTAAAACTTTCTAAAATCTGCAATCAAGTTTCACAAACGAAAATTTAAATAAATAAGCTATATTTTATTAGAAATAATTTTTCTGTACTGTTCAACATGCACGTCGTATATTTTTTACATTTTCATTCTCATAAAACATGAATATCATATCCTAAAATTCCTTTTTCAAATCTTTTTAGGTTCTTCCTTAGAGTTTTCTTACCCCCAACAACAACAACAACAACAACAAAACAGTTTGTAGGCTTACTCCTCGAGTAAGCAAAAATGGCTGGTATTACCTCATAAAAAAATATGCAATTTTTCTAGTTACAAAAAGAGATAGAAATTCTCTATTCTCTTCATTTTCTAAATGGAAACCCCCGTTGGGGTAGTGCTGTCAGTGCACCTTACATGGTGCACTGTAGGCATTAGTACACAAGGGTCTTTGCAGCATCTCTTCGGGCCTTAGCTGCAACCTCTTTCGTTCCTTTTACTGCACCTCCGTTCATATATATATTCTTTCTTCCATTTGACATTCCACCCTCTCAAACAGCTGTTTCCTGGTGCAGCTGCTGAGAGGTTTTCCTTCTGTTACCCCTTTCAGACCTTCCTGCTGTCAATTTCCCTTTCAGCTCTGAATGACCTCATAGCCCCCAGCATCTGGCCTTGGACCTAAATTCTATATCCTCATTTATTCTCTAAATGAAAATTGAAGAGATTCATTGCAAGTTTACTAGACCCTGTCAGTCTCTCAGCTCCTCACCAACTTCATCTTTTTCAGAGAGTTCCTGCTGGATGCCCTTACGGTCTGCGAGAGTGAGTACTGCTTCAGGTTGCTGGCCAACGTGTCTCTAACTTCCCCCGAGGTGATGTCCCCCACCAGGGTCAAGACGTGGCTCACGGGGACACACTTCTTCAGTGACGTCCATCCCGAAAACATCAACATCACGATGGTAGGGGAACAGAGGGATGCTGGGGCTCGTTCATTTTCTGAAGTTTTGGTTCATTTTGGAAGTTTTGCGATGCCTCATGAAATACTACTTGACAACCACGAAATGGGAGAGGAAGTTTAATTATAATAAGAAATATGAAAGTCATTGTCATACTATGCACAGGGAACATGAGCTTATTTATTATTATTGTTTTTTGTCATGAAATTATATTTAATGCATTGCAACAGAAATGACTGATTGGCATAATTCTTTTAGGAACTACTTGGTAGCCTGGAAGGTGTAGAAACCCATGTGTTGATGGCTGCTTCGACCATGGTGCACAAAACATGTCAGGTTGACCCCAAGAACTGCCGTGATCATGCAAAGTAAGTCTTACATGTGTTATACTTTTGCATTTTGAATCTCTCTCTCTCTCTCTCTCTCTCTCTCTCTCTCTCTCTCTCTCTCTCTCTCTCTCTCTCTCTCTCTCTCTGCTTATCACTCACATACTCATGCAAGTATATATATTATCTTTCTCTCCTCCAAAACACACAAATGCACATGTGGTGTTCTCCCCCTCGTTTTAGATTGTTTCAATTCATTCCAGTAATCCCTCTATACAAGGTTAGCAGGTCTTCATTGAAGTTGCACCTTTTGTAATTTCACTTATTTCTTTGTATTTTATGAAGAGAAGAATTTTCTTGCCCTATAAATAAGCAATTTATTAAACAGAGAGACACATGCAAAGTAAATGAATGGGAAGAAAGTGCCCAGGACTGGCAAAGCCTTTGAAAACAGGTGGTCCGTCAGAACAAGCACTGATTTTCGATGGAGAGGCTCAGATTCACAAATAACCAGTTTTTTCATGTGTCCTTTAAGTGAGGGTTATGCTTATGTGAGAGTCTTTCGTTTCGTGCCCATCAGCCTATGCATTTAAAGATAGTGCTGAAAGCGTACAAAAGACAAGTTGTTTTATTCTATAGGACTTAATTTTACCATCTCAAGCAGCATGGAGTTTCATCAGTTTCAATTCTATCTCTTAGGCCGATTCTGGAATACGTTGAGGATGTGGTAGGAGATTCCTGCGGCCTTGGAAAAGGTCCCTCTGCGTGGGAGGAAATCCGGGTGGCTTTGCGTGCCCTGTCCAATGCCGGAATCCAGCCCAGAAAGGACTTCTCCAGGAGATGCTACGGTGTAAGTTTATATTTAATGGCTGAGGTTCATTATTTGCTGTTGCTGACATGTTGTTTTAGGTTAAGCTGGGACAGAGGAGAATGTGGCCGTGGCAAGTGATTTTGAGGGGCCCTATTTTGTGACGTGGTAAGCATAGTAAGCAAATCAAGTGGAACATCTTTCAATTGGGGCCCAGGGCCTGCCCTAGGACCCCATTGGGATCCAGGGGCAAATCCCCCAGAAGCTCCAGAGCTTTAGGTAATTGAAACTGCTAGGCCAAGCATATTTAACAATGAATTTAAAAGCAAAATTGACCTTTACAAAGGTACTACTTATATATTTTAGTAAGTATTTCTGCTTCAATGATTTACTTCTTTATTCAACGGCCTCAACATTTATACACATCCCCTTCAATGACTGCTTTTTTGGAATTTTAACTCATTTGAGGTCGATACTATGATGACTTGTCCTATAAAGGTGTATTTTTTTTTTTAAATGAAAAAATATGATGATCAAATTTTCTGTTAATACAAAAGTGGCTTATGTGGCAAACGCCACAACACCACTCTGGGCCCAGAGGCAGGGAGTGAAGCTGTTGACGTGAAGCACCGAAATGATGTCTTTAGACATTGCTTGTACAAGCAACTGAAGTAGACTGTTACAAAGTCATTGTTTGGAAGGAACTGTGTTGCAATTTTCTTATTTCAAACGTCAAGTGAACAATTGAGTTATTTTCCGCTGATTTCGCAAAGACAAAGCAAGACTAATTTTGCAAAGTTTCGACATCTGATATGAACGAATGCATCACTAAATCAAAATCCAGTCAATTTTAGACGTATGTATACATACTATGCATCCAAACATAGATAGATACCAAGTGACAGTAATTTTGTATTTTAATGTATGACACTTACCTGGCAGGTATATATATAGCTATATTCTCTGTTCCACCTGGCAGAAATTTTCAAAACTCGCGGCAAACGCTAGTAACCTATTAGTAGTTCAGGCAACCACCACCCCGTTACCGTGGTGCTAGCGCTAGGAACCGTTCCCAATTGGGCCAGATTTTCTCTGCCAGCCGAACCGGCAAACATTGTTGGTGGTTCCCTGCTAGGATTTTCATTCTCGTTGCTGACTTTTCATGGATTTTTGGTATTGTACTCGGAAACGTTAGCTTGGCATTCGCTTTGGATTGTTCTTTAAAGATGTCTGATACTGAAAGTATGTTTAGAGTGTGTGTTAAAGAGGGGTGTAAGGTAAGATTGCCGAAAGCTTCGGTCGACCCTCATACCATTTGTAAGAAGTGTAGGGAGAATGTGTGTACTTGGGAGAATAGATGCATTGAATGTGAGAATTTATCAGAGAAGGAATGGAAGATATTTATGAAATATGTTGAGAGACTTGAGAAAGATCGTGTAAGGAGATCTGTTCTCGTAGTGAGAAGTCAAATTCTTATAGTAAAAGGAGTGAATGTATTCCTCTCCAGCTCCTTCTAATGTAGAGTTGGTAGTTTTCCTTCTCCCCAGGTATCTCCTGCGCCCGCTGCTGTATCGGAGGAGGCGAACGATACAAATATTGTGAAGGTGTTCGCTGCCCTTGCGTCCATGGGCGACCAGATACAGCGACTTACAGATAGAGTTAGTGCTTTCGATGTCGGTGAAAGTGTAGTGGAGGGGGCGTCTGATCGTCTCTCTCGTGCTCCTAGACCTAGACCTCTGTCAAGCTCCCAGACCCAAGGGAGAAGGCATGTCGACAGTCGAAGGGAGGCGAGAGAGGTTTTGTCACGGTCAGGCGTCCCTTCGAACAGTCCTGTTGCAAGTTCCCAGGCTGTTGCAGTTCGCCGCAGAAAAGGCGTAACTGGGAAGTGTGCGTCCTCGGAAGGTTCGACTTCCGAGCGAGAACGTCGGTATGCAGTGGTGTCTCGCCCCCTCAAGAGGCCTTTCAGGACATCAACTGCTCTCGAGAGACATGCTCAAGATCGTGAGGCTGGAGTAGTCCTGAGGTGTTGTCCTCCTCGGATGACGGGGACGCAGTTCCGATCAAGAGGAAAAGGATTTTTTCGTGCTAGAGAGGACTCAGGGCGCACTGGCGCTATACGTCCTTCTCGGCCTGGTATTTCGATGGGAGAATCTCCTCCATCTTCTTGTGTATCTTCCCTCGTCTTTCTCCGTCGGGTAGAGTACAAGATCGCTCTCCGTTAGGTCGCAGTCCCGCTCGTAATCCTCCTCCTTCGTCGTCTACCATTCAGGAGGATAGTACGAAGGGTTTCTTAAGGGAAATGCAGTCCAAGCTGGCAGTTCTGGTGAAGTCCTGGGATGCGCCTGAGCAAGCATCTTCGAGGCGTAAGGACGATTTTCCTTCCCATTAAATCTTCTAAAACGGAATACAAGGACGCGTTCGCCGAGGACTCAGGGCGCACTGGCGCTAGGAGGACAAGCGATCGCTTGGTTTTGCAGGACGCAGAACACAGGAAGAAAATGGTTTCGGAAGAAGCAGGACGCAAACATCAGGACGCGGGACCAATTGTGGACGCAGGACGCAGGCGACAGGAAGCAGGCGTGTCTACGATGGACGCAGGACGCAGGCGGCAGGACATCGAGAGGCGGCAGGACGCCGACTCCTCGGTAGCCGCAGGACGCAGGCGGCAGGACGCTATTCCGTCAACGAAGCGTCAACACGACAATGAGTTACAAGACATTTCTTCAGCAGAAGAGGAATTGGAATTAATTGAGGAAAAGAATACGGAACCTTCTTCAGATTATAAGGTTCTGACTTCACGTCTTATTGCTATTTTTGAGGGGGAATTTAAACCGACAGCTCCGTTATCCCCCTTATCACAGTTTTCCAAGACTAGGACTCCAAAGAAGTCCTCTTTCCTTAAAATGACGATGTCAATTTCGGCGAAGAAGGCCCTTCAACGTGTGAATGACTGGATGAAGGATAAGAAAGAGCGGGAAAAATACTCTTTTGTTTTTCCACCAGCTAAGTTAGCTTCTAAATCAGGAGTATGGTACGCTACTGGAGAAAGTCTAGGCCTGGGAGTACCTGCCTCCTCCCAGGGGGACTTCTCCAGTATAGTAGACAGCTCACGCAGACAGGCGTTACAGTCTGCTAGTCTGGTGGACGTCTCCTTCAGAATTTGACCATCTTTTTAAAGGGATTTTTAGGACTTTCGAAGTCTTCAATTTCCTGGATTGGTCTTTGGGAGCACTAGCGAACTCCTAGAAGAAGAGGATTCGCAGGATTTAGAAACAGCTAAGAGCATTATGTCCTGCATGGACAAGGCTCTGAGAGACGGAACGAATGAACTGGCTTCGTTATTCACAGCAGGAGTACTTAAGAAGAGATCGCTGTTGTGTTCTTTCGCTTCAAAAGGAGTTTCTAACTCTCAGAAATCGGAGTTGCTGTTCTCTCTCTTTCGAAACAGCTGTTTCCTTTCAGAGGTGATTAGGGATATAGCTCTCTCCCTTTTCTCAGAAGGCCACTCAAGATCTTCTCTCGTCTTCAGTTAAGAAGTTCTTACCACCCAAGTTGGTGAAGAAGACTCCAAAGGATACTAGGCCTTCGCAAACAGCCCTTTCGAGAAGACATTCGCTCGACCCGCCTTAGGGGTAAGAGAGACCCGCTAAAAGAGGAGCCAAGACCCCCTCTAAAGAATGAGAACTCAGTCCTCCAGACGACAGTGGGAGCCAGACTTCAAGGTTTCTGGGAAGTTTGGCAAGATATGAAGGCAGATCCCTGGCTGTCAACGTAGCTCGGAAGGGTACAAGATTCCTTTCTTGAAGAGACCTCCTCTCGCAACATCTCCGAGAGCCCTCGGGGCAAATTACAACGATTTAGTGAAGAAAGCGGCTCTGTGGGAGCAAGTAGCTTCCATGCTGGAGAAAGGAGCCATAGAGCCTGTTTCTGGATCACGAATCTCCGGGATTTTACAACCGTCTGTTCCTGGTTGCAAAGTCCTCGGGAGGTTGGAGGCCAGTTCTGGACGTAAGTCAACTGAATCTTTTCGTAGAAAAGACCAAGTTCACTATGGAGACGAACGATTCAGTACTGGCAGCGGTACGTCCAGGGGGACTGGATGGCGACCCTGGACTTACAAGACGCATACTTTCATATTCCGATTCATCCAGGAAGCAGGAAGTATCTAAGGTTTGTGATTCAGGACAGGGTCTTTCAGTTCAAGGCCCTATGCTTCGGCCTTTGCACAGCCCCTCAAGTGTTCACGAGGATGATGTCCAATGTGGCGAGATGGTTACATTTAAGAGGGATCAGAGTGTCTTTTATCTGGACGACTGGTTGATAAGATCCCAATCAAGAAGTCAATGTCTGGAGGACTTGAGTCAAACATTGGACTTAGCAAAAGACCTAGGTCTGGTAGTAAACATGGGAAAGTCTCAATTGGATCCCCAACAACAGATAGTTTATTTGGGGATTCAGATATCGGCAGTGACTTTTCGGGCTTTTCCGTCCCCCGAAGGCAAGCCCAATGCATTCGGAAGGTGCAGGACTTTCTAAAGAAGGACTGATGCTCAGCAAGAGAGTGGATGAGTCTACTGGGCACACTCTCTTTCGCTAGAGAGGTTCATTTCTTTAGGAAGACTGCCACATGAGACCTCTACAGTTTTTCCTGAAGGATTCATGGCCAAGAAAATTGCAACCGGATTCCTTCCAGTTTCTTATTCCGATTCGGCCGAAGTAGGAAGGAAGGAATTAAAGTGGTGGGCTAACTCCAGGCAGGTTAGCAAGAGGGATGTCGCTTCAGCAAGAAGACCCAGACCTCGTCTTATTTTCCGACGCGTCGGACGTGGGTTGGGGAGCGACATTAGGCCCTCAAGAGGTGCGGGAGGTTTGGAGCCAAGGAAGAAACAAAGTGGCACATAAACAGGAAGGAACTGATGGCAATTTTCTTGGCTTTGAAGCACTTCAGAGAGTTGATTCGAGACAAGACGGTGCAGGTCAACTCGGACAACACCACGGCTTTGGCATACATCCGAAATCAAGGAGGAACTCATTCCTTTCCCCTTTACAATCTGGCAAAGGAAGTTCTACTTTGGGCGGAAGAGGAAAAGGTCGTGGTACTCACCAGGTTTATACAAGGAGAGAAGAATGTGGGTGCGGACCTGTTGAGCAGAAGAGAACAACTTCTCTCGACGGAGTGGACGTTGCACATGGAGGTTGCCAGAGCCTGTGGAAGTTGTGGGGCCGTCCAGTAGTAGATCTGTTTGCGACAGCCAGAACAAAAAGGTTACCAACCTATTGCTCTCCGGTTCCAGACCAGGAAGCAGTGGCGGTCGACGCATTCCTGATGGATTGGTCAAACTTAGATCTGTACGCTTTTCCTCCGTTCAAGGTACTGGGGAAAGTGATGAAGAAGTTCAGGGAGAGCCAAGGAACGAGGATGACCTTAATAGCCCCGTTTTGGCCGGCCCAAAGTTGGTTCACAGAGGTACTGGAATGGACAGTAGATACGCCAAGGACTCTTCCTCTAAGAGTAGATTTACTCAGACAACCCCACTTCGACAGGTTTCACAAGAATACCCTCGCTCTGGGTCTGACTGCGTTCAGACTATCGAACGTCTGGTCAGAGCGAGGGGATATTCTAGAGAGGTGGCCAGTGCAGTGGCTAGAGCCAGAAGAACTCCACAATCATAGTATATCAGTCGAAGTGGGACAATTTCCGGAAGTGGTGTAAGAACAGGAAAAGTGTCTTCATCCAGTACCTCTGTGACCCAAAATCGCAGATTTTAACCCTTCTATACTTGAGGAAGGATTTACGCTTGTCAGTTTCGACAATCAAAGGTTATAAGAGTATGCTAACCTCAGTGTTTAGACACAGGGACCTAGACATCTCGAATAACTTAGACCTTCGAGATCTGATTAGGTCATTTGGTACGAAGAAACATCACAATGCAGGCCACCT